>NC_142532.1:7277378-7359878 GCF_964205215.1 Stylophora pistillata
TTGGGATTGGTTTAGGCGGGTGAACCTAGTGTCCTATTGTTCTCTCGCCTGTACACTGTACTGTACAAATCTTGAAATACAAATACAAATACGTACTTGACACTTTCTTTTTCTAGGGTGGGTGGGTTGGGATTGGTTTAGGCGGGTGAACCTAGTGTCCTATTGTTCTCTCGCCAGTACACTGTACTGTACAAATCTTCAAATACAAATACAAATACGTACTTGACACTTTCTTTTGCTGATCGTCAGATGGTAGCCGCCTGGGAAGAGACGCCGGTCCATCATCTGAGACTTGATGTACGATCGCTGTTGCAAGATGCTGTCATTACCGAGGTCTGTATTCCTGTATGGCGTGTCTAACTTACGTCGTCAGAGAAACACTCTATTTTGCTAAAAAATTACTATTCCTATAGACTTTGGTAGACAGTAAGGAGTTTTAGAAGTTGTGAGGGATTGTAAACTCATGCCTTAAAGTGCGAAGTCTTTCAAAACACATTTTGAGTGTAGGCGTTCACCAGAATGTTGGCCTCCTTTTCCCGACGGTTGATTTTTGCCGCAGGCTGCCACAAAACATCAGTGCGGTAGAACAGAGCTTAGAAATGGATAAGAACAAATCGAAAGGGAAAGAGGATTGTTAAGAATGGAGGAGATTGACTTGGATTATGCATGAGGAACTAGCAAACTTTAGGCTTAATTATTCATGTTGCAGAATTCTTAGCCCTCTACACATTAGTATACATATTCTCCGTACTTTTTTCCACTGATTTCCTAAGGTGCTGACAAGGAGAATTTGTTTAGCGTTTATTTAAGAGTTTCTTTAGCCGCTGATCATTTCCTTTATTCTTGTGACCTTAACGTTTGATCCAGGGGTGATAATGATAAGAAGAAATTAGATGCTAGTCATTCTAAGGGGTTTTTTTTAGGGTTGACGCAACTTTTCTTTTAAATCTTCTTGTGCTCACAGGTTGAGATGGAGGCAGCAGATGAATCTGCAGTGGAGGCCACTTCAGAAGAAATGGAAAAACAGCAGGAACCAGTGGAGGAAGTAGAGGTAAGAACTAACTAAAGAATGTTTCTATTACAGCAGAAAGTAACACAACGTTGGACACAGAGTCGTTCTTGGACGATCGTAAGTAGCATGCTCATTAATGAATGAAATACGAGGCCTTTGCCGATGGAAGTGGGAAGGTCGTAGTGTAAGTAATCCTCCCTCTGTCACAAAAAGCGTTGACTCGTGTAGTGATGTAGCCTCACATGGCCTATGTTGCCAAAAAAGAAACAAGTTCATAACAACCCCAATCCCCCCTCCACCCCCTTTCCTTGATGGAAACTCCTCTCAACGCCCTCAAATCAGTAATCACAGGATTGAACGATGAGTCTTATGTACCCAGCCTCAGGTCTGGTTTTACAACCAAACAAAATCAGCCTCAAAATGACAAAAAAAAAATTACTCCGCAATGAAGGAGTTACGAGCTGTCGAGAGATTGCTATGCCTATTCTTACTTGTAAAGTGAATTTGATAGAGTGTAGATGATGTAGATGTTGCATCATAGATGTTCATGTAATAAAAACCTTGTGGCAAAAGGATATCAACAATATCCCTCATGTTAAAAAACAAACAAACAAACAAACCACAAAAACAAAATGTTCAACGTTGGCGTAGCTAATATTCAATTGAAATATTTAAAACCTCAATCAACGAAGGACATGTACTATAGATGAAAATTACAACAAAATATGGTCGAAATGGATAGAGGCAACTGTTAAGGGTATGAATATGACACCATAGTTGGTTACACACTGCTCAAAGGGTTTACATTAAATCATGTAAAACGTTTATGAATGTTTAACACAAAACCCCCAAAAATCAAAATGTCTGAAAAGCGTAAATTCCCAGTTGTGCTATCTGACGTTTTTTGGGCTTGTGTTTGGTTCGATTTAATTCCTCTTTACAAACGAAACAGTTTCCCCATCGGTTCCTCTTCATTCCTTTCTGCGGAAAGGAATGTATATTCTGGGGAAAAATGTGAGCTTCAATGCAGCTAATTTTTTCCAAAGTCAGCGTTTCGATTGTCGGTTTTCCCAGCATACACGCGTTTACTTTTCAAAACTGCACGTTTACAAACAAACGTGAAATGAAGGTTTGGTGTACAGGCTTGTTGCCTGGGCAACAAGAATGCACGGAAAAATTGGGGAAGGTTTAGTTAATTTTGAAACGACCCAGAGGACTCTCTCTTCCTGTTAGAATTATTGACTTCCTGTTAGAGTTATTGACTTCCTGTTAGAGTTATTGACTTCCTGTTAGAGTTATTGACTTCCTGTTAGAGTTATTGACTTCCTGTTCGAGTTATTGACTTCCTGTTAGAGTTATTGACTTCCTGTTAGAGTTATTGACTTCCTGTTAGAGTTATTGAAAAGGTAGACGGCTGCTTAATGAGGTTCATGTAGTTTTAATGAGAAAATTACGCTTTGAATTGTAAACTGATTCCAAGTCTTGTCTCGGTGGTTTTTATTTGCAAAAATTTGTTCATCTCATCATTGATGTAATGAAGGGACTGTGAAAAAACTTTGTTACGTTAAATATCTTTTGTGCGGTTTGCGGTTGTTTTGTAGTTCATTTTCACAGGGTCTGTTGATTATTTCAGTCTGAGATACAGGTGCCTTCACGCAGCAAATGGGAAGAAATGGAGCCAGCGGAGGACAAACTGAGTAAGTGGCCCTTCATGTAGCTTTACGTGAAAAGCCGCATGCTAATTCCTAGCGTTACGTGATGTTGTGTGGCATAAAATGATATACACATAGAATAAGAAAGATGTTAATTTTTTGTGTGTGCACAGTTGCACAAAAACCCTTTAGTTTTGTTTAAAAAAAAAAAAAAGACTAAAGGAAACAAAACTCCGAGACAGAAGTAAGCTGTTATTCGCGGCTCTATATCGAGTTATTACAATGTTTCGAACAGAAAAACCGCAATTGTTTACAATAGAACAAAGTATCGATTCTTTTCCGCTTGGAACAGAAATATGTAGTCTCATCTCACTTCGGTGTGATCACTTTTTTTTTTTTTCGCTCAGTAGAAGTGCATGAAATACAAAACTCGGTTACCAGCAGTGGTCATCTTTTATCGCGTGTCCAACGACTGCACTTGGAAGCTGTTCGGTTCGAAAGCTCGTGTTTAAAACGTTACTGACCAACGATTGTTAGTGGTTTATCTGTTGTCGATGCATTTGTGAAAGATCAATTATATTGCCCCTGAACTTCTCAACCAGGATGGTGCAACAAGAAGTACGGATTCGATTTCAAAATCTGGTTTCCCTCTTGGGTTGCCTGTTTTCTTCCTTGCCACTCCAAGGGCTTTCTTCTGTGTTTAAAAGGTTTTCCCCCCCCCCTCTCCTCCCCCCCATTCTTCAAGGCTCTTAGGGCCTGTTTACATGGAGCTAGGGGACCCCAGGTAGTTGAGTTACCAAACCCGCCTGTCCATATAATCTCTTATTTTAGCTTGATCACGTTTACATGATAGGTAGGGTTACCCCTTTGGCTGGTTTCCCAGTTTGCTGGGTATGAGTAACTGTTTCAGCTGCGGTCGCAATTTGCTATGTAAACGTCTCAAGGTGGGGTAACGTGCCTAGCCGGGGTCGCCCTCACATTTGCAAGCGTGCCAACAATCGCACACCAGGATCCCGGAATTGTAAGATTGTATATGAACGCGCCCTATTTTCCACCACGGCTGCATGGGCGGGTTACCTCACCTTTCTTGGGTTCGCCACCTTCATGTAAACAGGACATTGCGAAGTGTTAAACGAGGTAACCTCTAAAGCTTAAGAACTCGTGCGATATAAACGCGCTGCCATGTCATCCTAGCCGTGCTGTAAGCGAGCTCTTCCGGTCTAAATTTCAAATGCAATCAGTGAGTAGAAATGTATGGTAGAATTAATTGAACCTCACTGCGAAGCAGCTCTGTCTTTGCAAGAATTCTAAATTACTAAGAGCTATAAAAAGCAGTTATTCTCGTATTTGGGAAAAGGTACCAAGCATGGTTGCAGCCAATCCATACGTGGCTCAAGTGGCTGAAATGAAAACCGCTGAACATTAAGTTACTCTTACCGATTTGGCCGTGTTTTCTTAAAGCTGATAAATTGTAATTTAAAATATTATCATGAAACGAACCGAAGTGAGTGTGGTTAGTCGAGAGCGTTAAGTTACGTCTCTGGTTCTACGATCGCTTTCAGACTATCATTAATCCGATAACAAGAGTTGCATTGACTTGAAATGCCCTTTTACCATTAACTTTCTTAATCTGAAGATTATGTTTCGTAAGAGAATTGGTAAGAGTAAAACTGAGTTTTAGATTCAAGCATCTTGTCAATACCCCTGGGACCCTAACAGTTATCAGCGTTTCATTTCTCCTTACCGAAATACCGCTGAATCATTCACTCGGGTCACGCGAATAAAGGAAATGATTGCTAACTTGAAAAGCTTAGATTGTTAAACAGATTCTCTCTGTCACTACCAAAGGAAATGTTTAGAGAAAAGTATGAAGGATGTGGATACTGATGTAAAGGTTCAAGGGAACCTCCACTCATTTTACTAACAACGCTCAAAATGTTGCAAATGTCATTTTCAAGTGAACTGATTTTTTTATCGTTTTCCAAAGAGGGGTCTAACAGCCACTTCGAATTTCCCGCGGTCGCCTTCTTCAACGGTGCACCTTCTTGGACGGTGCACCTTCTTGGACGGTGCACCTTCTTGGACGGTGCACCTTCTTAGACGGTGCACCTTCTTGGACGGTGCACCTTCTTAGACGGTGCACCTTCTTGAACGGTGCACCTTCTTGGACGGTGCACCTTCTTGAACGGTGCACCTTCTTGAACGGTGCACCTTCTTGAACGGTGCACCTTCTTGAACGGTGCACCTTCTTGAACGGTGCACCTTCTTGAACGGTGCACCTTCTTGAACGGTGCACCTTCTTGAACGGTGCACCTTCTTAACGGTGCACCTTCTTGGACGGTGCACCTTCTTGAATGGTGCGCACTGTGGGCTCATGATGTGTATGCGCACTTGTGGTGAAGTTTTTTTTGTTTTGTTTTTTTACCTGCCCGAAATAGTTTTTATGACTGGCCACCTGATTTGTTTCCTTTCAGATAAACTTGACGGTATCCGTCTGATGAAAGGCAAGAGGAAACGACAAGAGTCGCCGCCGTTGCATTTGAGTGATGATGATGATGACCCGTACGATGAACGTGAAGAAGACATGCGCATTGGAAAGAAAAGGGTGAGTCATGTTTAGTGTTTTTAAGTCGGTAGGGAGTCTACGATTTTGCTGAAATAATTCAGTTATACGCGATTGGAAGCTTCACTGTTACTGCAATTGAATACGGCAAAAATACTCTCTCGCTCTTCCCAAAGTACACAAATGAACCTAACCTTAAAAAGAAAAACAAAAACAAATATGCAAAAGATCTCTTGTTCGCTGCTAATGCCTATATTTCCACTTAAGTATGCAAATAATCGAAACCAGACCAAAAGAAATACGATGTTTTCCGTAAACTGGGAATGAAATGCTTTACCACGGATTTAGCGAACGGAAAAGAAAATGCCTGTATTTTCTTTTAGGTATTCAAACAATCGAGACCAGACCAAAAGAAGTTCGATGTTTGCCAATAATCGTGAACACATATGCGTTATTAACCAAGCGTGAGGTCAAGATGGATGTTCTTTTGTCGTCTCGGTCCATAAAAATGCAAAAAAAAAGGAAAAACAAAACAGGCTAATATCCAGCCATTTTGACTGAACAAACTTGGTTGATAAAAGATTTATCATATTGCAAAAAGATTTCGCTTTATTTAGAATTGAGAATGAATTGTTTCCTTCGAGAGCCGGAAAGAAAGCCAACTGTGTTTGTAGCACACCACTCACGAGAGTCGTTTCTGTTTTCTTTTTTTTTTTTTTTTTTTACTCTCTTTTGCCGCTTTTTGCTTTTCCATCGCCGAAATTGTCCAAGAATTACGAATGTAGTTCTTATTTTTTTATTTTTTTTTTTTTTTTTATGCGCGGAATCAATGCGGGCAATTGCCGAGCGGACAAGATGGGCCCATCTTGTCCGCTCGGGTAGCCAATCAGAATACAAGATTCGCTTCATCTTACCCACGGGCGCTGCTAGCGATGTAATGACATGCCTTACCATAGAGTTAGCGAAAAAAACAAAAAATGGTTCACAAGCAATATACTAGGATGTCTATGACCTTTGACGTATTTTGACGTTTTCTTTTGGACACAAGGTGTTGTGGAATTCAAAATAGGTTTTTGTTTTTAGTCAGTGAAGACATAGTTAATCGATTAACTATGGTGAAGAGAAAAGTAAAATGAGAAAAAAGATATACTTTCATCGTAGCGCTCTAATGTTCTAAGATTTTTTTTGCAGTTAGGTCTTTCTTCATTTCGCAAAGAGCACTTTATTTTTCGGTTACTTCTTTCTCACAGTCAAGAAGATCTTTTTTTTCGAGGCTTTTGGAGTGGTCTCGCAGTTATGTGCTCAGGCATGTTCTTTATTTTGTTAATCTGAAAAGACCCGGCCAAACAAATCCAACATTTTGAGTGAAATTTTGTCCAACTTTGTTGAATTGTGCTTGTTGCATGTTTCGCTTTCATGTTGCGTGATATTGGAGAAAGGTTGATTGCCGTCATAGTTCGTCTTCAACATCATTTATGATGCGTGCACATGCTCATTAAGTATCTCTGTACCTCCGTTGGTTTTGCTACCCCTGGATTTTGTAATATTTTGCCCCCAAACTCTTGTTTCTTAGTGTGGCATTCAGTGTTTTGCACTGCATTGTTTGGTCCCCACACATTGCAATGTGGAGCATTGTCCAACGATTTCGAGTTAGAAATTTTAAATGATGTCGGGGCCGTGTGACTAAGACTCAAGACGTCAATTCTTTTTTTCAGGTTCGGTGGGCGGATCTGGAGGAGAAGAAAGAGTTGGAACACAGAAGAAGGATCGGTTTTTGTATAGGTACCGACTGGAGCTTGTTAACGGATCCTCACGCGGAAATTCCCCGTATGTAGGGATAGAGTATGGTGAGTTTAATAATCCTGAGCTGTATCTGTGGCCAGGAAGATTTGAGGAACGTTGGAAATCCAGCATTGGGTGCTTTTGCGCCTCGAGATCTTTTCGTGAATATTTCATGGGAATAATCTAATATCTGTTTTATTGGTATTGAGTGAAAAACATTACTGAAAAAGCTTTTACAACAGAGTAGAATGATAAAGTGCAACCGCCCTGCATCTTGCAATCAAATACATTACAAGAGACTTCGAAAATCTAAGGAAAAGCTCTGGTATTTTTCTTTGAGAAGTCGACTACAAAAAGTACGTATGCGGCCAGCAAAGTTTTACTTAATAGTGAACCGCATGAGAACAAGGCTGTTAGTAAGAGCCCAGAAATAGAACGTTAGCACTCTATCTAAAGGGGGATTTATCTTTCAAAAGCTTTTAGCGAGGCAGTGACGGTTTTTTGCGACCCGTTTAGGTACCTCTGGAGAATCGTCCAAGCGTGTGGAGCCCCAAACAGGAGATCATGACAAGAAATCAGACAAAATTCGTTGGGACTTCTTCATTTAAGCATGTGCCCCTTAAGATGAACCCTTTTGTACAATGTTTGTCATACTGCGGTTTTTTTTATATTGTAAGCTTTGAACTAGACTCGTGATTTCTATTAAAAGACTCCGAAATCCGCCGTCCCACAGGAAAAATGTTTTGATGGACAGCTCTTCGTGGCCAGAGGATTAATGGGCTGTTAGGGATTTGTTGAATAATTCTTAAGCCAAAAAAATTAAATCATTTTAAATCAGTTTAAGACCATGTTTTCCTACCAACAGAAAAAAGGTTAAGTAGTGTGTATAGTTGCTTGGAATGTTTCATAGATTTTCTAATAAATATAAGAAACGTTGTGTGGGTTTGTTGAATTATACAAGCAAAATGTTCCCTTACGTGGATTTTTCCTTCTTTGTTTCTCTTCCACATAGTGCAATTTCATCTCGGTACAAACAATTTCATCGTACAATTTCATAGTGCAATTTCATCTCGGTTTCATGTCGGTACAAACAAAGACAGTAATTAATATTAATGAGAAGATGAAAAAATACCCCTATGCACCTGCTGTTTTTCTGCAAATACAGATTGAAAAAGCAGTCAAACTTCGTCTCTTGTACACATCAGTCGTAAAAAAAACATCCGCGACGAAATGTCCTTGAAACAATGGAGTGTAAAGACCAACTTGCATAAACCAATGCAGAAGTTTTAATTTCAAAATCAAAATTGATTGTACGTTTATCTTGGGTTTGATAATTAAAGCGGTTTGCTAACAGATACAATAAGAATTTGTGTCGTTTCTTCTGCATTTAACACCGGTTTTTTGTTTTGTTTTGTTTTTTTTTTTTTAACTCAAGGAAATTTTCCGGTGGATTTCGACGTGTTCTGTATCACGATAAGTAAATACTCGTGTTCGGGCGCCAGCATTATCTCGAATTTCTTTGTTCGTATCCGGAAAAACTGAATATCGTCAGTAGGGTCGGTCTCTCTTACTGTACTTTTAGCGATGGCTATTAGTGCGATGCAGTGTTGTACGTAATATGTCGTTTCTGTCGGATCCAGAGTACTGTGAATCGCTTGGCCATCTTTGTCGACGATTACCACACCGACGACATTTTTATGATCTTCGATGCGTTTCAGTACATCCTTAACATCGCTTATTCCACGTTCAGCCATTGTTTTCACCCAACTTGACCTGTTTGAATGTAAACAAGTGAAATTATAACTATTTTTTTTTTCTTCAACAAAGGTTACCCGTTACCAGGATAGCACTTACCTTTGTTATCGAAAATTACTTTTTAAGATCCTTCGCGTTCGAACCGGTCGGGTTTGTTCGGTCCGCACTAATGCATGAATGAAGTTTCGCAATGCTCGAATTTCACCTTATTTTGAAATTGCTATCGTGAAATCCCGTGGTCAGAATCTTTTCACAAAACAGGTTCACTCCGTGTGACGTACAGTATCTTATCTAGGGTGAAATATATGCTTTTAACGCGAACAAGTCTTTGATTGGACTACTTCCATAAACCCTTAAGTTGAACGACGTTGAACAAGCTTTATAACAGTCCTTTATCGGTTATTCCCTCGAAATTTGCATTGGGTGTAATTTTGATCTCGGCGTTTCCATGGTTTGAATATATTAGATTTGTTATGATCGAAGGTGTTAAACGATTTCTCTCATTAGATTTCATAAAACACTTCGATCGAGGAGATAATTGAATTGCATACCAGTGTTAAAACACTCGTATGTGATTTTTTTTTTAAAAAAATTGGAAATATTTAACGAAATTTTCCAAGTTACTTCAAATCATGTGCATGTATGTATTTTGTATGTTCTATGTTATGCAAATTGTGTCAATGTGATAGATACATCTTTGGGAATATTGAAAGACATTTGAATTATCAACCTGCCATGTTATTTTCCATTTTTACTAACTTCTGTTCCAAGACATTAAATGAGGAAGGTATCGCAGTTTGAACAAGTTATGACTAGCAAGTATCGTACGTGCAATTAAAATGGAGGAAAAAAGGTATGAAGCTTAGTAAACCAAAAGAAGAGCAAAGAATCTTGGTATTAAGATCAGAAATGAAATAGAAATTATCCCTAAAGCTGGAAGTACTTTAAACATGACAGCTCATTACATGATGACAAATGTGTTAACTTCGACAGTTAACAAGTTCTTGGATTGAAAACAGATCTCGGTGGTCATCATGTCGACGATCTACTTCTATGAAATCACCTGGTTTTATCCGGCGTTAATCACCATACTCGCCTATTACACGGCAATAAATGCCCTAAAACGTTATTTGGACGGAGATAGTTACGTGGAAAAGATGAGCGCCTCCAATAGTTCAGGATTGGTTGTGTTCGACCACACGATTATTGCGGGAAAGGTGATGATGACTGTTATATTATCATTATTAATCTCGATTACAAGGAGTTCCTTTAAGTGGGTTAAACGAACAGTTTAAAGCATCATTCGTACGTAACGCTAAATAAGGAGCCAGGCGAAATTCCAGTGAGAAACGAGTCACAAAGGTCAGCAAAATGAGCCGACTAGAAATCGAAACATCAACGATTAAAACCGAGGGTATGAGAGCGCGCGAAAACGTGAACGCGAGGAAAACCGCAGATGATGAAGTCGGGTAACTCGGATTATTGTCGTGGATTATCGAAACTAGTTCGCCGTAGAGCGAGCGTTCCGAAAACATACTCCAACCTCAGTGATTGAGTTAAAATAAGTAGAACTTAAGAAGAAATGCGTTATGTCATCACTCGTTTCACCGAGGAAAAAAGAGCAAAAATCCAAACAAAAGGAAAATACTATTTTGAGGCCAACCGTTTAACACCCAGAAGCACTTCCGCCAGCTGTTGGAAGACAGCAATTGGTCAGCAAACCTTCCCAGAGTCATTATTAACGATGATTTATATGACACCTTTCTGGCACCAGGCGGACGACGTATTGTTTCGTCATCGATGAGGCAGCTGCGGTTGATGAATGAATAACCAGCGTTACATCTCCCTCCCCTCCCCTCCCCTCCCCTCTTCTCCGTTCCCCTCCCAATCTCTACACGCACATCGTATTGATTCGTCAGTCTTCGACTTTGGTAAGTATGTATGTGTCATTGAGAAAAACATTTGAAAATCATTCCAGATTTGTATACGCGCACGGCTCAAGCAGTTCAGTTTATAATGGCTGTTACGCCAGCAAAAACTGAGAAAATGGAGGTAAAATGTGAACACAGAAAAAGTACAGTGAAGAACATTTTTCACTTCTACACACTCCTGTGAGTTCATGGAGGATAAAGTTTAAAGTAACGCGGATCCAAATTTGAATGAATAACAAGGTCGGATTGACTGCTGCGCCGAAAAAAAAAGAAGAAGAGAAGAGCGGGTCGGCAGATTTCCGCATTCGTCTTCACACTCTCCCTTCTCCTCTTGTCGTTTTCTGGTTTGTGTTTCTCGCTTTGCCTCCGCTTTCTTTGAGCAAAACGATTCTTACTTCGCCACTCCTAACGTCGATCAAACTGGAAAATGAAACTTTTATTCTGGATTTTGAAGAAAGAAAAGGCGATGAAAGAGGGAAATTTTTATGGTTGGCCATAGAACCCTCAGCAGTTTCATAACCGTGAATGCTCTCGGATTTTGCGCCTCCTGGTGTCTCAAACTTCGACACGGTTTATGTATCGGCACAATGGAGAGGCGCTCTATATAGACTCAGTCATGCCCTCTTAGATGAGACAGTCTACCGCTTTACAGACCAAAAAGAAAGTTGCATGAAATTTATTTCCGGTCACAGTTACCTTCGTTAGAGAAATGGAAACTTGCAGGCAATCTTTGAACCGACCTCCTCACCGCAAGTACGTAAGTGCGCCCGCTAGCCAACATTTGTTACCGCATGCTCAGTCCCGTCGGTTATGTAGGTGAGGAAGTGATCTTTGAGTTACCAACTAGGAGTACTGCTTCGACGTAATATCTTTCAAAAAGAACGAAAGAAGAAAATAGCCTCCATAATGAAACTATAACAATAGGCAAAGTTTGATATGCTGATATCAGTTATACGGCTTGGATGGCAGCCTTGGAGAGTATCTGTCTGAATTGATCACGACTTAAAGACAATGTACGGATATTCTAAGGAGTTACAACACGTCAGTCAGTCGTTCTTTCAACGATTAAGGGCTAAAAACTATCATCAAAACAATACCGAAAATACTCAAAGATCACTGTTTGTGACTCCTTGAAAAATGCACAATTCTACAAATTCCAATGCGTAATCGACCACGCCCTGAAGTCTAAGCTAAAGGTTGTGTGTATCGCATTTTACAACGACGTTGTTTCATCCAATGATTGTGTGACGTCTCCAAAAAAAAAGAATTTGTCTTCAGACACACGTATTCGAACTTTCATCGCAAGAAGGTATTTCTTCTGAGTTTTACAAGGCCACTATTTCATTTGATTCGATCAATTCCTTATGTTGAGTAGATCAGTACTGTCTATGCTCACAGTCCCAGATTTTTTAAGTATTATTAAGTATTTTTAAGTATTATTGGAGTATTATCTTAGTAGTTTCCAAACTCCTGTTCTGCCGACTCTGGTATCAAGGTTTCATCTGAAAAAAAAAAAAAAAAAACGCTGATAATAGTCCCTGGTTTATTTGGGGTCTTTCGCAGATAATAGTTAAAAAAAAGTAACATTTTCTTTTTCTTCTGTTTTGTTCTGTCTGTGGAAAAAAAAAAGGAAGGTAATCGATTGCACTGAAAATGATCATTTTTCGTGTAGCGATACCAGGTGCAATTGCAGACTAAGCAGAACGTACGCAAAAGGACAAATAAATTAAAATTGACTCTTCTTGTTAGGGACCATTAAAAAAAATTGCTTGATTGAAGAATTTAAAAAAATACGCACAGACATCCTTACTGATGTACGAGTAGGAATGTTAAGTTGTCTTTCTAACAGCTTCTAGATGAAGCCTGCTTTGTTAGCCTCTCCACTCACGGTTCTTCTATAGCTGTTTCATCTGGCGATTGTGTCTCCTTTTCTTCTATGGGTGACACCTCGGCGCATGCCTCGTGACCTTTGCTTTAATCCCAGCCAACGAGCGATAGCCCGGTCACTTCTTTTGCCATTTTAATGTTATTATCATTATGATGATGATTATTGTTACTATTATTATCATTGCTTTTTTTTAGGCAAGTGGAGACAAACAATGGACTAACATGAGGGGCGAGACGCGGGCGACGCGATGGGTACGTGTATTCTAATTTCAGCGCTTATTTCCTCGTGTGCGCCTTTTGTTCGGGAAACCGATTCCTCCCTGTAAGGCTGTTGCCCACAGTTCCGCAATACATTCTGTTAATCGAGTTTAACTCCGCCTAGATGTCTCGTAGCGGGAATATCTAGCCGGTCCCAAGCCCGGAAAAAGGAGGAGGGTAGGGTGTGGGGCCAACTGCCCCACCCCACAAAACTCGACTTCACAACACTCAAGATAGAGACTTCTCACGCTGAACAAAAACGCGAGTTCTTTCGAGTTATTGAAGAACAAAAAGGTACCTTGTCGTAAATTATTAATTCTAGCAGTTGTAGGAACTCACTCGCAGCTTTTTTACCGGAACACCCGTCTTCATTCAATACTTTACAGTGGAACGATGGAATCTCCGCAAAGAAGGGAAAATGAAAATTGCTGTAGGGTATTTAAAATAAATAACAAACTGGTTGGTCAAGCCACTTAATGAATAACTAACCACAAATAAACAAGAAAAGACTGAAATTTAAGAAGAAAAGGATAAGACAACGGGTGTTAAGAAGAAGAAGAAGAAGAAGAATGGTTTATTCAATACATTAATAGCAGCATGGACTGAACTGTTAAGGTTTACAATGTACAGAAGGGGAAATTTTTTAAATATAATTACAAAATTACTTGTATGCTTACAATAAGAATCCTACGACTACGACTACGAATATAAAATTTTAGAATTGGCTCGGTTGAATTGCTAAAAAAGAACTACATATTTGTTGACGAAAGTGTCACGACACCTATTGGTCTTACATGGCTTTACACTGTATGGTCTAGCATTCCTGAGGTCCTTAGTTGGTCTCTCGTTGAAAGGAATAAGAGGGTGCAGAACATCAAGGGGGTTATCTAAAATTTTGTTAAAAAGTTTTTTACATATTTCCGTCTTTCTTTGCTCTAACGTAACGAGGCCTGAACGTGCCAGGGCATCTGCACTTCGTAACTGAAAATTATCCCAAAAGCACGTTTCTGTATTCGTTCAAAACTTAAGGTAAGATATTGTGGAAGACTAAAATGAAAAACCTGGCAGCCATAAAGTAAAACAGATTGGATCTAACCGCCTCCCGGTTAGCTCAATGGATAGAGCGCTGGACTGTTGTGCGGGAGGTCGAGGATTCGAGCCCCGGCCGGACCAACACTCAAGGTCTTAAAATAATTGAGAAGAATTTGCTACCTTTCTATAACATCAAGAAAAGGTTAGATATTCTAGTCTTCTCGGATAGGGACGAATAAATGGAGGTCCCGTCTCCTGCAGGGTTGGGGTAGGAGACGTTAATTTCCCACACACGAGGTTACTGTGTGATGGATGTCCTCCCCTGGGGTGGGATGGGTGGGAAGGTGAGATCGATAGACTGAAGCGGCTGCCAGAGGCGCCTGATATGCTGACGTCTGTTCTCAACCTTACACTGCACCCGTAATTCAGCCTCTGGGCTGCAAGTGGTCAGATATAAACTATATAACTAAACTATATAAACTATATAACTAATTGGATGCAAGGAACATAGAACTGAACTAGTTCTTCAGGTGAAACTTTGGCATACTTCAGTTGCGCTAAAAGAAACAGGCGTTTGGAAGCTTTTTTTGTATGAATTTTACAACCAGCGATTTCTACAAGTTCATAATTTGTCGGAGGCGTGCGAAGGTTTTCCTAAGCTCATTACATTTACTGGGGTGAAGTTGGAACTTGTTGTCAACAGACCATGTAGATACCTCATCGAGGATGGACTGTGCATGACTAGACCCTTTTTTCTACACTATCTCGTAGACTGTAGTATCCCCGTTCGAGGTATCTGCACTAAAATCGTTTAGCAGAACGAGGAACAGCCAAGGGCCCAGTTTGGTACCCTGAGAAACCCCTGCAAGAACTGAGCGCCATTCGGAAAAGCAGTCGTGCCCTAGTTTGACTCTTTGCTGCCTTTTGGAGAGAAAGGATGCAATCCAATTCATGATGTAAGGATTAATATCATATTGCAAAAGCTTGGCCATCAACAGACTATGACCTATCAAGTCGAACGCCTTCTTATAATCTAGAGTAAAGGCCCTTACACAGTTTCCAGTTCCATCAAGAGCGCGAGTCCAATTATGGAACATGCCAATCAAGGCATGCGTAGTAGAGGAACCCGGGATACATCCAAACTGGTCTGGGCAGAGCTTTTTCAGAACAGGCTTCACATGCTCTTGAACAGCAAAATGTTCTGCTATTTTCGATAAGGTAGGGGTAAGTGAAATAGGTGTAAGATCTTTCTCGATATCCTCTATGTTGTTAACTTTAGCAAGAGGAGTGACGTTAGCGTATTTCCAAATTTCAGGCATAGAGCCAGTAATGAAGGGTGGATTCAACCGAACAAACTCGGGCTGAACAACTTCAAGAGCAGACTCACGTAATACCCAGTTTGGGATGTCATCTGGGCCACCTGCTATAGAGGGGGCCCAGATGACACTGTTCAACTGAAATAGTTGGAGCCTCATAACCGGATGTGCTAACGTGATAGTCATCAGGAATGGGCGAAAAGGCTTGTTGTGGACGTAGAAAGGCTTGATTGATGTCGTTTGCGAGGCGTTTAATATTGTCATCAGTAAAGGGCTTGTCAATTAATAGCTTGTTAGATAAGTCAGATGGTGTTTTCCCATGCCGCAAATGCGTCTGCACTGTGCCCACCACTGAATTTCTTGTAATTAGGATCTGTATCTTTAAACTCATGGACTTTCACTTGGTAATAAGTGGATTGCAGAGTTTTCGTTCTCTGTTCACCATGTTTCGATAGTAGTTGAAAAGCCGTTTGTTGCTACTGTGATAGGCTGTTTGTCGCCGCGAGATAAGAGACTTAAGCCTAAGGGAGATCCATGGGGCATCATTTTGGTGGATTTTAACTCGCTTAGTTGGTAAAATAGAATCTAGACCAATTTGGATCAGTTCACTAAGAAAGGAATATTTATCTTGAACACTGTCCATGGTGTCAATTAAGGACCAATCGAGACCAGTTATATATCGACCAAAGGCCATTTTAGACTCAGAGTTAGAGACCCTTGTACCGATTACTCTTTTTGAAGGGACATTGGTCTTCAAACGGGCCTTGGGACGAAGACCAAAGGTGCAGTGATCGGATAAGCCAAAGGGTGGAAGATCAGCAGGTGCATTGTAGTAATCACTTAAATTGGTCATAATTTTGTCCAATATACGATTGCCCCTGATTGGAATTTTGACCACTTGGGAGAGATGGAACTGATTTGTTAACGAAGACACATCAGCTCTGTTGAAGTCACCAGCTAAAATTATACCTGCATTAGGAGCACTGCTCACTATTTTTAATAGGGAGTCATGTAGATAGGTCAACATGAGATTCTCTGATGTATACACACACACCACCGTGTTGCATAGGTGGTTTGCACGTTACGTCATGGCCGCCATGTTGGTGGACGTAAACAATGGACATCTCATTAGCTTCTTTTGTTCGTCCACCAGCATTTGTTCCTTTCACCAGTTACCTGTGTCTCTAGAGATTGGTTGCAAACCACCTAAATGAGATCTATCCTTACGTATCACACTGTAGCCGCTGATATTGATTACGCCGTCGTCAACTAAATTTTTAAGCGAAGTTTCGGTTCTACAAAATACATCAAATTTCTGATCACCAAGGAAATTTCGAATTTCGTCCATTTTTGGCGCCAGACTCATAACATTAGACAGAGAAAGGGACGGCACAAAGTTGGATCGAGCGAAGGTTATTTGTGTTGATGAACCTTTGTCTTGGACAATAGTAAGGTATGGCACGATGTGTTATTCTCACGGGAACTGTTAAACGCCTTGGTTGATTGTTGTCACTTGATTACGAATAATTATTCAACTGAGAAAACATATCCTACAAGTCAAAATTATTTCTTCTAAACGTGGCTGTAAAACTTGATCTTGATTATTTCCCTAATCCCTGCCCGCTTGCCTCGGTACTTGAATAACCCGTTCGAACAAAGTGCTGAGAGGATTGACCGGTAGTTCTTTCGCAAGGCTATCAGATCTTTTCTTGAGAACTGTAACTTTGGTGTTTGGCGGATATGTAAATGACTCGCAGTGGTACCATCCTGAGACAACTTGTCGATGTTACTAAAATTAGTTTGGTGTTCTGGAGCCAGACCGGGGCCAGGATTAGAAGGAATATCCATGTACACCGTGATGTCAATAGGTTGGTCGTGGCCAGGAACAATCAAGGAGACGAACCCGTGTTTGGTGGGCTTTCGAAACGGAATTCTTGTGGTGAAGAAACCTTGTTTGGCGATGTGAAAGCGGCTTGGACGAAAAACAGGACTTATAAAATATATATTTACTTTCCCTGCATTGGCTGTTGCATCTTCAGGATATCTAGCGTGGATAACGGGAGCCGAAATGAGGCTCAAACTACACAAAGAATAAAAAAGATAGCAGAGCAAATTTTGTCGTAGCCGCCATGTTCAGCGCCAATCACGTGAATATTCCATTTTACAGTTGTGTGCTTGGTTGCCAAGCCTTTGAACGGGAGTGAGGCTAGAGATGACCTTGTTATGATACAAGCCTTGCTGCCTTTCATATGTAAATCAGTTTGTTATCATGCTAACTAGATACAGGTCTCTATCACAACAGGGTCATCTTTAGCCTCACTCTGAATCAAAGGCTTGGACACTAAGTACACAACTGTAAAATGGCCTATTAACTAAAAGATGTTCAAACCCGAGAAAATTTTTAAGCTTGCACGAGCCACACAAATGGGGCGTAATACTTTAATATGCTTTGGGTGGAGAGGTTTCGTTCTTTTTAACATTGGTGAAATAAAATGCAAGTTAAAGTGAAATTACTGTAACATTGAACGCGCAATTTATTTCAATCAACTTGTCTCCAGTTACACATTCCGCTTCCTCTGCTTGCCTTGCCTTTCCTTCCCTGTTGCGGCACTTGAAAATGAAAATCGTAACAAAGTGGCAGAGTGCCAGGGAATCGTGCCTCACAATATAACGGTTCACTGTCCTTTCCCTTTTTGGGCAAAGAAATACGTCATTCATTACTTCAGTAAAATAAGGTTAAGATAGGTAAGAGGAGCGACGTTAGGTGAAGAAATGAGTAATCAGACAAAAATTTTTTCACTTGGCTGCAGAAATTATCCCAGCAACACCTGGAAAAAAATGACACTGAATTGAGTTGCTTAGAAGGAAGTACCAACCAAAACCAACCAACCGAGCAATTACTGGAAAGTGAAAATTTCCTAAAATTTCTAAAAGACTTAACGGTCCAAATAGATAGCAAAACAGAAGCAATTTTGGAGACTCTTTAAAACACTTACAACAAGTAATTGTCGTGAATATCCTTTGAGTTGCTTGAGTCCTTCTCTTTCGTTAGTTTTTACTAGACTAAAAGTACAGCACGTACAGTGCTAATGAGTGTCGAAAAACCAGACCTCAACGAATCATAACAGCCAATCGCAACAAAGCAGTTTTCGCGAAGGCCCATTGCGCAACCCAAAACGTTTCCAGTAAAGACTTCAAAAGCTTGAGGAAATAAGTCCAACTACCAAAGGAAACTTTGTTTTTTTTTTCTTTTCCCTGCAACTTTGTTGATGACACCCCCCCCCCTGATATATTTCATCCAGTTTCCCCGCTGCCCGTCCAGACACATCGACAGAGAAAGGTCTCGTGCGCAGGTAGCCCCGGGACGCAGACACCCTCGGGTTGTAAAAAGGTTCCCCTGGACAATAGATGGTTGTCTTATGAGAATGCTTTTCATGCACGGCCGTAAATTGCCGCTGTAGTGTCACAGTGCCAGGCTTACAAGAAAGCGTGTGAACAAAGGAGCTGGTTACGGTCTCAAAATTCCCCATAACTGGACAGGAGTCATGACCGATTTTGATACGCGTTTTAGAAGGACAATTAAAGAGCGTCTCAATGATATCTACTTCTAACAATGATGACAGGAAAGAACAGTTTTTATCGGAAATAACGTCTGAGGATGAAATCGAAATTTGAGGGTGCCCTATCTACAATGTTGCAGTATTTGGAAATCTGGCCACTAGCGTCAATAATTCAATATAACTCACTGTCTAAGTCGATTTTCTCTGCAATGTTCTTGGACTTAATGTGCGCCTCTTGGTTGCTGACAAATACTCTGCCATCTTCTTTAATTGTCCAGTTTTGAGCTTTTATCCACTCGTCCAACTCTTCTCCTGGAAATAACAAGGAGAAAATTCAAATGAGAGTCAGTGGTCTCACTTTGACTTTATACGGGTTTGGCAACCTGTGAAAGACCAACAACTTATGCAGGAAAAGAAGGAATGAGGTTAGACATGACGTTTATGGATAACGCGAAACAGCTACTTGATGTTTGACGTTTCCGTCTTCACTTCTTACACCTTAAGCTTCGCGTACTTAGCAAATTGCTTTTAAAGCAAAGAATAGTACCCAGCTCACGGCTTGGGGTTTTGATAACAGGGATCATGTGAAAATTTATCGGTTTTGACGGTTTTGTATACGGTTTTCGGTTTTGCTCTAGTTTTTTCGCGGTTTATGATTACTTTTTTCCTGCGGTTTTGCGGTTTCCAATAGAGACGTGCACAAGCAAAAAGTGATTGCCTTGGAAGGTTGGGCCACATTTAGAGGAACGGTCAAGTCAAGGAGAGACAATACACAAAATTTATGAAATGTGATTAACAATTTAACTCTTAAAAGTGATCGGCTTCTTGTTTCTTCTTACAGTAACAACTGTTAAATCAAACATCAAGACCATAAGAATAAGGAAAATGATAAAATAAAAATATAAAAAATAAATAGACAGTTTAACGTGGAGAAACACTTAGCTAGAAGCTAGTTTACAGGTTTTCCACCAAACAACTCAAACAAATAATTCAAATTGAAAGTAACATTATTAAGAATCCCAACTAGCCGAAGGCAAACCAGTTGGCTATATTACAAGCATGGCCGAGGATTCGAAACTCGGGGCTACCGTGAAACAAATCCGGGCAGAGGTCAGGGCGGGACTTGAACCCGGGAACGACGGATCACAAGTCCGACACGCTGACCACTCGACCATGCTGCCTTCACCTACCCGAGAAGCTCTTGATTGTCGAACATATATTGCCAGTATCATTACCGTGGTAAATGTATAGAGAACAGTATGAGGAATATG
This sequence comes from Stylophora pistillata, assembly GCF_964205215.1. NCBI lineage: Eukaryota > Metazoa > Cnidaria > Anthozoa > Scleractinia > Pocilloporidae > Stylophora > Stylophora pistillata. The sequence continues at coordinate 7,297,398 of NC_142532.1, forward strand.
GATACCAATCATGGGGTGTTAAGGGTTCATATGGCCTTCTCACTGACATTTTCAGGATTGCAGCATTTATTTTCAAAAGATAATTTAAGCATACCAACCTTGAAGACCTCCAAGAAGTTCCGATATGTGGGTTTTATCGATGGTTTGGTATGTTATTCCTATGACGTAGCTTGCATCTGTATCAAATTTTTATCAAACTTTGATATGAGCTATACATGCAATACATGTAGATCAAACTATGATAACTAGTATTCTTAATCTTATCATCATCAATAAGTTTATATGATGATCTGTTTCAAGTATCGATTGTTTGCCTTAACCAGAGTAGAAGCTGTTTGTGAAGTGTGGCTTTTAGTTTTGCATGTTGTTTTCCAATGGCAGCATTTAAAACCAAATTTTTCAGTACCAGTATATCTGAACACAATTTTCTGTAGTATCCGGTCAATTCACCACCACAAAACTCGCCACCGCTCGAAGTCGAATCGCCACCGGTGGTGGTTCTGTTTCGTTTAACGTTCCTTTATTGAGACGCTGCACCTAACTTCTATGTTCCTTTCCCTTTTCGCAATATACTACTACACATTACCTTTCATTTGATGTAAGTTTCACACGAGAGGCTACACGTAACGTTTAAGTCAAATCGCCACCAGTGGCAACTTGACTTCGAATGGTGGCGAGTTTTGTGGTGGCGAGTATTGCGGTGGCGAGTATTGCGGTGGCGAGTATTGCGGTGGCGAGTATTGTGGTGGCGAGCTTGCTGTGGTTGCGAATTGACCGTAAACCTTTTCGAACAATTAGTTACTCTTACAAATCTCAAACCATGAAAACAAGTCATTCTTTTCGGCTACTCCTCAACCCTTTAATTCCCTTGAGTGACCAAGCCTGGGTTTCTCCTTACAAATTAGTACAATATCAAGCAGAAAAGTGATGAGAATCAAGAGTAATGTAAATAAGAGGATCGTTAGTTGATCCAACACCAAATTCTCAGAACTTACAAAAATTGTATAGCAGCAGAGATCGACACTATCTTTTCAAATTACTAGCCAAGTGGCTAGTGACAACTTATAACGTTACAACAATTTCAGTTAGTTTACCAGCAAAACCGGCTAGTGGAAATCGAAAACCACTTGCCGCAACTGAATTTCTACTAGTCTGTGGCTAGTCGGCTACTGTAAGTGTCGAGCCCTGTAGCAGACAGTAGGGAGAATTACCGTTGGGATAAATATTTGAAGTGGAAGGATTGACAACAGAGATTAAAATTATATGGTTTCTGGAGCATACTTTTCCTCTGTGAAAATAAATCAGTTGAGGCTGTGATAGTAAAGTATCTTTCATAAATCACGAATTGCTCTGCAGGTGTAAGATTGATGTTTTGAGCAGCAGGCATACATGTCTGACATATGCCCGAGGTGTGAGATTAAGGTAGTTTACCTAAAGAGTGAATGTGGGAAGTTTCATGAAGTTCTTTAGCAAACTTGTGAAATTATGGGATACTACACTTGCCATCCATCCAAAAGCGTTTTACCTGTGCTAACAAGTTCTCATTGCATTACTCACATTTTCTAATTGCATCATGAAATCCTACAATTCCATCAACAAGGGAAGTGTCCTCATTTAGATATTTCTGAAAATGAAATCATTCACAGGAGTGACTTTTGGTTTAGTTACAGTCAAACCTCAGTTATCTGGACCACAATTATCCAGACTTTTTCTCTGGTCCCAATTTTGTCATGAATATTTATTAGTCATTACCAAGATCCGTAGCCATATTCTTTTCAAAACCACAGCATTGAAAAGTGAAGTAAAGGCAAGTTTGTTTTGCTTTCAAAAAGTAAAAGCAGCACTTGCACATGTTTTAACTAATGAAGAACATTCGAATGAGGTTTGATTGGCTTGGAGTTGTTTTGTTGCTATATAAGATTTAACACCTTATTGGCTCATTGAGCATGGTGTGCAGGATAAACTTCATTTATTTTTTATTTTTTCAATAAAAGATAAACAGTCTATAATTCTGCAAGAAAGGAGAAAAATATTTGTCGCTTTCTTAATTTAATCATTTTTTTGTTCCTCATTAATTTTCATATTCTCAATTATCCGGACCCTCAATCATCCAGACTATTTCGTCTATTCCTAATGAGTCTGGATAATTGAGGTTCGACTGTAATTAATAAGTAAATAATCAGGTTTCTCATTAAATGCCAGTCACTAACTAACAAAACAGCCACTTCAAGCACGATGCTTTACTTTAAACAAAGTGTCTAAGTTGTGAACAGTAAGTGTTAAAAAAAAGACAATGTAAGTATTGTTACAAAAAGTTTACTAACCTTCAGAAAATTTGTTATCACATTCCATAGAATAATTTGCTTTACATTTTCTCTAATCTTAACGTTGCCAAATAAAGCCAAACTGCTTTGCATGCATGAAAATGAGCAAATTAGAATTAAATCCTCTAAACCTCCAAATATTTTTTAAGAGAACTCCCCTCCCTCCTAAGGCCTTTTGCCTTTGTTTCAGAAATTAAAAGCCATCTAATTAATGCACAAAGTCATCAACTCCCTACACCACTGAAAACCATAAATAAATCAGTTAGTGCTTCCATATTGTAATAACTCTTCATAACAATTTATCAAATGTCATTTTATCAAAATTTTCAACACAAAGACACAAACAAAGATAATTAAACAACTCTTACCCATGCCTCCAAAAAGTTACATGTTTCCAACAACTCGGCAAGTTTAATGACTCGTGCTATGGCTTGATCTTGTTGCTATTTTGTAGAGTTAAGGTAGTGTGTATATTATGTTGAAAGTTGCCAGAAAATATAATAAAGAGCATTTATCACTTTTTAGCCATAAACATTTCTAGTCCTAATCTCTGATCTCATTTTTGGTCATAACTGAAAATCACAGTCTTGTAAAGATGATCTTAACCACTAACCCCCAAGATCTGATTGTTAATTCTCCACTCGAGCCACTTCACATTTCCTTTTAAATTAGGTATGAGAATTTATAGTTACCATATTTATTCATCTATAAGCCAAACTCAGCTATAAGCTGAGACTCTAAACTTCCGTCTGTTTTAATTGGGAAGGTTCTTAAAACATGTAAATTGAAAATACTTGGCTATAAGCTGAGACTATATTCAGAGAATTCCATTTTCAAACAAACTGATATGAATGTAAAAGTTTCAAAACAGAAAAGTGTTTCAATGCTGTATTGCTGTAAAAAATGGAAAACTTCATAAGCCTATTGCTTTGATGATTAAAATGAACAAAAGAAAAGCATCTCACTCAGAAAACACACATTTCCGCAGCATTCAGTTAGTAAATTAAAACGTATTCAAATTTTATTGGTAGTTTAATTGAGAACAAAAGAAATCAATTGATCAATTTGATCCAAACAAGGATATAAAACAATGCAAAGGCAGTGCAAATATTCATCTGAGTTCAGATTCCTGTCTAAAGCTTTCAAAATAATTTGAATATATCAACAAAGTTGAAATGGTAAATTGGCCACCGTAACAGTGGCCAATTTACCATTTCAACTTTGTTGATATATTCAAGTTATTTCGTTACCCCCACCGACGCAGCGCCAAACAATTTCTTTAGAAACTATCAGCCTTTAAAGCTTTCAAAGTTGTCCTCGTGCTTTCAAATTGTTCAAAGGTTGTCAATCATCATGCCTAAAGCTCGTCATTGTTCATAGGTAGATCAAGATAACAACTTCTATCTGACAAGTTTAAGTATTCTCATGACATGTTTGCTGGATACTGTAACATTCAGATAGTATGGGGAGAAGCTTAAGAGATTAACAACGTGCAAGATAATTGTTGTGGTTATCATGCTTAAAACATCAAACTTTGTGGGAAAAGTGGCTGCTTTGTTGGTAGAACAAACATAACCTGGATGGATAGAAAGAAAGGAGGGATTCTTACTTATTTAGCCTGGGTCTTGAGTCTTACTGTGAAATTGAACAAACCATGAACTTCTTTAAAATATGTCAAAAGTGTTTGTTGCTTTAAGGACAGTTATGATTTGATGTTCTGTTTGGCTTTAGTGTTTTCACTATTTTGAGTTTTGTAGCAAACAGGATGTCTTTCTGGCTTTGAAAACCTGCAGTGAACAATTTCCAAGTTCTAATGAAATATTAGTTGTTTCCAAAGTAATGTGATGTAAGCTCATAGGACAAAAGATACATTGGCATCATCAATAAGACATCTGCACATAATGAAGTCAGCATTGGGCAACATCATGAGGGCCTTCAATAGAATCTGCATGGTAACTGTTGTTTGATGATATGCAGGATTGAACTGGTACCTAAAAAGAAAAATTAAAAGTTGTTAACACCTGACTTAAAACATTCCTAAGTGTATACAATGTATAAGAAAAAAAAGAAAGGGGGGGAAGGTCTATCTATATTCTGTTATGAGGACAAAACAAGCAAAGTCAATAAAGGATTCATTTTATAGCCAAAAATTATACATTAGGCTTACCACAATTGTTTGTATATATTATTTACAATACACTGTTACATCACTCAAGCTTACAAGTAGACACTGAGCATGTATGAGTACACTTACAACTTCAGAACTGCCAAATTTGCATCCAAATCATAAGCATTGTTGTAGACCTAATGAACAAATCAAAACACATATTAGTTCATGGTCATTTGATAATATGGAAATTTAAGCTATTTTCTCAAGAAGTGTAGGTTGTCACCATAGACCTAGCCTTCTGAAGGTCTCCTTTAGCTCAGTGCTCATATGTTTCACTCCAACTGGGAGCACCTGGAGTTCTTTTTCCTGGAGCATGCCTGTGTCATCACTGAATCACATCTTCTTTCAAGTGTAGGTTTATTTTGCAAAGAAAAGGGTTTGGTTATCTTGTCAGTAAGTTGATAAGATACAAAATTTTGTCCAACTTACAAAGTAAATCTAACTCCTTCGGAGGAGTTTCAACATACTTGCTGATACACCAAGTTTATCTTAAATCAAACTGTCACATTTAATAATTTCTGACTGATAATGGAATTCATTCTGATCTTGAAAATTGTGCTGTTATGGTTTAACATAAAAATTTTGTTGAATTTGATATTTTCATCTTTCCATACGCATCTTAATCTAAATTCTTTAAGATAAGTTAGTATGGAAAAAAAATTCCATATGGAAAAAAGCTCCCATGGAGTAGGCAGGGTATGATGGCAGGCTTTTAGCTCTATTTTGGAGGTGTAATCAATTGTTAACTTCTTGGAGCTGACTAGAGTGTGGTGCAACTGAAAAGTGATGAAATATGAAATGATCCAGTTTTATTTCCTGTTAATTTTCTGTTGCTTAAAAAAAGACAAAATTACCAAAGTTTGTTTATAGCTAATATTGAGGTCAAGGCTGTGCTCTAAGAAAGATTGAAGGAAGCCCATTGCTCCGAAACTGTGAAATCCAGGATGCCCTGCATATGCTTTTTATGAAAAAACTAAGATTTCTGAGTTGCCCAAGAGCAAAAGTAAGGTACCAGGGACCACTGAACACTGCTAGACAACAGTCCTAGAGTTTGTTGTAAACTGCACGAATTTATTTCCACTAACCTTAAAATATCAGCCATATACAAAATACAACCCACAAATTTTTCATGCTACAGGTTCCACATTTAATCTATGTACTTTTAGTTACTAGATGAAAGCACTTATAAATTAATTCAATTTAAAACTTAAGTATGGTGGTCAGAATTGACAAGTTTGTGACCATAAGCCTTACTTGAAAATGAACATAGCCCTCCAAGTTTGTGAGATTTTCAGGGTTGTATCTGGGAAAAACAAACGAATACATATTTCTTCACAAGCTATGTTCCAATATGAGAATCAAATTCTTCTTCAGAGTGACCTCTTCACTTCCACTAGGAGTGTTTTTCAATTTTTGATTCTCATATGTTAATTTTGTAACTACAATCACTTCACTTTTGCCGGTCAAAGAACCGTTGTTTGGGTATCATTCATACACCAAATTTTGTCTCATCCTCAATCAGCAACCCCTGAAATTCCCTCTGAAAGTCTAGTTGTCAATCGACAAAATAAACAAACCGAGGAGTAAATTAGTCAATGGCAAAATCATACATAGAAATAGTTTCAGGGTTTAGAACTCACACGTGGGCAGAGAAAAGATTGTCAGACGTCCAAAGTCGGTTTTTAAAACCGGGATCTTTCCACTGATGTCAAGGAACTTATATCTGGCAGTGTTTTTCAAAATTAATGGCTAGTGTTTGACTGTACGTACCTATCTATTCCCTTCAAAAGTTGGGCCACCTTCTCTCTCATGTCTTCCGCCATCTTGAATAGATGATGAATTATTAACAAATGGTAATCCTGGGTTCTAGCAGCCTCTCTTTCATCCTCATTAAAACTCGTGTAACGCGCGGGAATCCACGCGCTTATGTAAAAGTCGAGGAGACTCTGAGGTTATTTTCTATATAAAAACATGATCAAGTGGGAATGAGTAGGGAGATCAATAAATAGACTTGTTAGAACACGTCATCACAATCATGAATCAAACCCGAAGCCTACAGCTGAGTATCCAAGATTTTCGTGCCAAAACTTGAAAAAACGCGGCTGCCCAACGCGGTTACCACTCGGTTTGCCCGCCACTTTATCACTTCGACAATAAATACTGTGATAGTTGACTTCCATACTTTATTGGAGAGAGTCACAGGTAGCCCAAGCTCTGTCACAGGCTCTTTCACGGTGAATAATTAAAGAGTTTGTATAGTGGTTTAGTTGGACTTGCTTTTGAGCTCCGTAAATGTAAAGTTGTGTGAATTAATCAAAGAAATAAAGTCTTACCTTCGTAGAGAGTAGTCTGTGTTGTTCTCCTCACGATTTGAGGCAGTTTTGATCTGTTTTAGCTTGACGTCCTAAATCCCCGTGCACAAAATACGGGAAGGTTGGAAACTTCTGTTGACACATGCTTGCCAAAATCGATCGAAAACAACACTTAAATACTTTCCCTCAAGTCAAAACTTGGCAGCACAAAAGCCAAACAGTTGCCCTTTAGGTTCACCGAAAAAAATTAGTTAATCTCGGCAAGGGACGTTAAAGAACCCACATCACGAGATTACGGGGATGTGGTCTGGCCTGTTTACTGGGAATGTGGGGAGGGGGCATCTGTAAAATTTCTCCTATTAATTGTAAACTGCCGCCGGCAGTCTGGAAATGTCCCCCGCACAGTGTTGCAAAGCGCATTAGAGCATTTACATGGAAATGCACTATAGCAATCAATCTATATTATTATATTCAACAATTATTCCACGAGCGCGCTTTGGATATGAGATGATAGATAGCCAACGAGGCGCGTGGCGCTGAGTTGGCTATAATCATCTCATATCCAACAAGAGCGAGTGGAATAATTGTTTTATTAAAAACGTTAAATTAAGTATAAAATTTTATTAAATTTTTAGCTCCCTTTTAATATTAAGCGGACACGTACGATGGCCATATTTGTAGATTATGGTATATTGGCTGATATACCATAATGGCTAAGCCAATAAAAAGTCTTGAATTGCATTATCCAATGATCTAGTTTTTAATAATATATATTATAAAAAATCCTACAAAAGTCGGTTTGTCGAGCAACCAAACAAGCGAGAATTTCAAATTAACGGCCGTTCTGAATTCTTCTAATGCGTGGAAGGAACTTCTTGTGCAGCCGAGAGACCGTTAATGCGCGGTCAACCTGGACCCTAGTAAACTCATCGACTTGACCATCCTCGGAGAACCAGGGCCTGTGAGTCGATTTCAAGTTAAGGGCAGAAGAGCCCCTGGGGACATTGTCTTACAAGACTAGTTCCAAACGGTCGCAGTCGTTCTGGCATCTGATTGGTGCCAGAAAATCTTTGTGTTTTTCTGCTCAATCAGAGTGAAGTGTCCTTTGGAGTCCTTTCGTGTGTTTTAACACGTACATATACAACAAGCTCTGTTGCTCACTATGCTTGTTTGGGCCGTACGACGAAGCTTTGCCCGCGGTGAAAAGTTTCAGTCTCAGCACACAATGTAAGAGAAATCGATCAGATTGTCCGCGAAATCTTACCGGAAATTATACTGAATACTTTCGCAGGTAGCACAAGAGAACGTGTCTAAAAGTTTGCGAGGTTTGCGTCATCGCACAACCTACGAGGATAGCCAGTTCCTCAAGTACTTTGATTGATCTAGTCATAACTAGTAATACCTCAAAGATTGTCAACTCTGGTGTCTATGACCCTGGGATGTCGGACCACTGCTTAGTTTTTGCAGTGGTTAAGTTTAAGAGAGATAAAGTTCCACCTAAAATAATCATCACCAGAAAATATTAACAGGTGGACACTAAAGCACTTCAGCAGGACATGGAAAACGCTCCGTGGTCTGTTATAAACATCTTCGATGACATTGATGATGCTGAGTATGCCTTTAACACACTGTATAACAACATATAAAGGCCCACATACCAGAGAGAAAAGTGAAAGTTAGATCAAATTTGTTATAGTGTTAATGAACTAGGGTTTAATTAATGTTATAGTGTTAATGAATTAGGATTTAAATAATAGGAACCATCACTAGGTGTAAGATACATGACATGAGAGGTCCCAGAGAGTAAACATATATAGTTAAGTTGCATGCATACTGAGATTGTGTAACTGTAGTTTAGGTAGTGATTATTAAAGTTCGGTCGGCCGTTTTAACCAAGGATTGGCGTCACTTTTCTGCAGTAAGACACAACAACTGGCGACGAGGATGGCTGAAGGAGAGGAACCGACGAATCCGACGGCACAACATATGGTGGCAGTGAATTCGCTCATCGGTCGAGTTGAGGAGTTTGTACCGGGCTCAGACTGGAAGCATTATGTCGAGCGAATGGAAATGTTCTTCGAGGTCAACAATGTGTTGGAAGCAAAAAAGGTACCAACAACACTTACCTTAATGGGTAATAAGATGTATGTGTTACTTAGAAGCATTGTATCTCCAAGAAGGCCGAAAGATTTGTCTTTTGCGGAAATTGTGGATAATTTGGCCAAGCACCTGGATCCGAAGCCGATAGTCATAGCCGAGCGTTTCAAGTTCCACAAGGCGGAACAGCAAGAGTCGGAAGCAATAAGAGATTTCGTTGCTAGATTGAAAAAGTTGGCTGAGACTTGTGAGTTTGGCGGTTATCGCGAAGAGGCGATTCGGGATCGATTCGTATGTGGTTTAAAGGAGCGAACGATTCAACGCAAGTTACTCGCGGTAGCGGACTTAACTTTACAAACGGCTGTCGAGAGGGCGTGTGCTGTGGAACTGACCGAGAAGGAAACCACTGCTTTGCATGGAGGAAGTGTGGAAGAAGTAAAAAAAGTGGCAGCTACATTTCCTGAGTGCTTTCGTTGTGGAAAAGTCAATCACTCGTCGGACATGTGTTTCTTTCGCAATTCCAAGTGTCATGGTTGTCAAAAGGTGGGTCACATTGTGAAGAAATTTCCTGAGAAGGAGCAAAAACCTGAAAATGGGAAGAAAAAGTGGAGCGCAAAGTCGAAATTTGGGAAAAAAAAGAAGAAACAGCAGAAGGTTCGTTTCGTCGAAGAAGATGTGGCAGTCAGACAATCAGTGAGCGGAAGTGATTGGCCCATTTTTACAGTCCCAGACTCCCGTGGAACACGTAAAGGGTTTATTGTACCAGTAGCAATCAATGGGAAAACTGTGGACATGGAACTTGACACTAGAGCTTCTGTAACTATTATTCCCAAGAGTATTTGGACTGATGTTCTCGCGTCATAACCTGTGGAACGCACACACGTGAAACTACGAAGTTATTCTGGTCACGAAATTCCTGTTATTGGAGAAGCTAGAGTTCAAGTAGCATACCGCGATCAAGAAGCAGTATTACCGGTTGTTATCACAGGAAATGATAGTCCAGTGTTAATGGGTCGCGATTGGCTGTCCGTGTTGAAGTTGGACTGGGGACAGATCAAGCAGATTTCCTTAGAATCGGTTAACAAGTTGGACTCACTTCGAACGAAGTATTCATCGTTATTTGATGGTAATCTGGGAATCATTAAAGGAGTTACTGCACATTTGAAGCTTAAAGAAAACGCAGTGTCGCAGTTCTTTAAACCCAGACCAGTACCGTTCGCGTTAAAAGAGAAGATTGCTGACGAACTTCAAAGACTGGAAAAGATCGGTGTGCTGGAAAAAGTGGATTTTTCGGATTGGGCCACGCCCATCGTCCCCGTGCTGAAACCTGACGGCAGTGTTCGAATCTGTGGTGATTACAAGGTAACGATTAACCCTGTTTTGGATGTACCGGAACACCCAATGCCTACGGCTGATGACCTGTTCACCCAGTTAAATGGAGGGGAAAAGTTTACCAAGCTGGACTTGTCTTCAGCGTACCAGCAAGTGCTTTTGGATGAGGAGTCGAGACAGTACGTAACGATCAATACTCACCTTGGCCTATTCCGATACACCCGTCTCCCCTTTGGTGTAGCGTCTTTCCCAGAGATCTCGAGCTGTGTGGTGAATCCATCATTAGAGGCCTCCAACCTTTATTTAAACTTTGTCTTGAGCATTCCAGGGTGCCCTCCCTGTGGAAGACATTACGAATGCACACTGTTTTTGAGAAGGGCGATTCTACAGATAGAAGTAACTACAGGCCACTTCAAATGCTAAGCATTCCCAGTAAAATCTTGGAGGCCACCGTATGCCGAAACATCGACAACTTTATCAATGAAAATGGCCTTTCCAACGAAAATCAATGGGGATTCATAAAAGGGCGATCGGCGGAAGGGCTGCTGACATACTTAACACTGAAAGAAATGGAAAATAGCCCTAGATAATGGGGCGTAGTGGGTGTTGTATTCATCGACTTTAAAAAAGCATTTGACTGTGTCTCACACACGGTACTCGATTTAAAGCTTCAATCCCTGGGCTTAAGTGGCTCTGCACTGGAGTGGATAATTGGGGGATGTATATAACTGGTGAAGAAATAACAAGTTAACTAGTGGGAAATCGGAGGTCATGGTACTCAATAGAAACAGCTTTTATGGCCCCCTGAAACCAGTTATACTCGGAAACAAGATCCTAAGTAATGTTAATTCAAGTGTCTGCTTGGGGGTAGTAATTGACTCTTAATTAACATTGCCCCAGATCACCGCTGTCTGTAAGAGCTTTAGTCGAAAAGTCGAATATCTAAAGCGATTGAGGGTCCTTCCTAAGAAGGTACTGGAGGCCATTTACTTTAGAAGCATTGTCCCTGGTGTTACTTATGGTATGCTAGTCTGGGGAACTTGTTTCCCCCCCCCCCCCCTTGCCATATGACATTGAACTGATCCACTTAAGAGAAGCTAAGATCATACACGGTCTTGCAGAAGTTAACCTGGAAACCTTGAAACGCATTCACTGGCAGCCCTTAACTAATTTTTACAAACTAAAGTTAATCTCATTCATGTACTCAGCTTATCACGGTTTAGTACCTAATCCAATACGTGATTTATTTCACAAAACTGAGCAGCGACCCTATAATCTAAGAAGAAGGGATGGATTTAAGGTACCAAAGTACAATTACTCCTTAGGAAGAACAACCTTATCCTATAGAGGGCCTACCGTGTGGAATATCCTGCCTGAATCATATAAACTTTCTGTTAGCTACGCAAGTTTTAAGAACAACATAAAAAAAGATAAGACACTACTAGATAAATTAAGTTTCGCGAAGGAATCATGCCTGATTACAAACAAGGATGATGACTTTTATTATTTCTGAACAATTTATTCAATTTATTTAATTCAATTTATCTATTTATCCTTTCAGTTACTGATAATAGATTACAATGGACATAGTAATTTTTACATACTCTTAATTTCCTATATACCTCACACCTGTATTTATCCTAGTTAATGCAATTAGACCTTAATGTTCTAGATAGGCAGGTCCACATCAGCCATTGGCTGACTTTTACCAACCTGCATTAACAAATAAACTATGTATGTATGTATGTATGTATGTATGTATGTGTTCGTGTAAAACATAATGGTTGCAAGCATTGATATGTCGCTTTAAACGTTAGATGAGATGTAAGCCTAAATCTTTCAAGATTTTTCGTACAATTTGTTGTGACTGAAACTTTTCCAATCCCGTGAAGTTATTTCGTCGCACGGGCCACGCAGGTATGTCAAGCAACTGGCGCTTACGCTTACGTAGCTTTCTGTGCGCGCCAAATTCTACTCGTTGCTTTGTAGTAAAGTCTTTCGCAATATGGCCAAGGTTGTAGAGAACGTTAAGTACGTGGACGACCTCCAGCAAGCGCTAAAAAAAAGCTTAGCTGTGTTTCCGGTTAGCTAATTAAAATCTGAACAAAAACTAATAATCGAGAACATCGTGGAAAGGAGATATGTTTTCGGACAGTTACCGAAGGGGTTTGGAAAAAGTTTAATCTTTCAACTGTCGTGTAGAGTGTTCAAATTCTTGAGCTCGAAAGGCCACGGATTCTCTTCTAGTCCCTGGGTCATTGTCATTTCACCTCTTTTGTCGATTGTCGCAGACCAAGTTAAATACGTTTGATCATTGGAAATCAATGCTGCTTTCATTGGGGAAAACAAAACCAACTGGACCAAGAAATATTGGATGGAAAGGTCGGGTTTCCTTTATTGTAAATGTCAGCTTAATACAGGGTTATCTATCCATATCTAATAAACAAAAGTTTCCACGTTTAGCTTTTCTTTTTTTTCAAGCGAAGATCACATTAGATTTTGGCCGGGCGTGCACAAAAAGTTGCGTAAGCGCCAGTTGCTCGACATTACCAGCGTGGCCCGTGCGACGAAATAGCTTCACGGGATTGGAAAAGTTTCAGTCACAGCAAATTATAAAGGACACTTCACTCTGATTGGGCAGAAAAACACAAATATTTTCTGGCACCAATCAGATGCCAGAACGACTGCGACCGTTTGGAACTAGTCTTGTAAGACAATGTCCCCAGGGGCTCTTCTGCCCTTAACTTGAAATCGACTCACAGCCCCTGGGTCTCCGAGGATGCGACTTGACTAGATCGTCGATACTGTCCATCTTCACTGTTTTCAATCATAGTTAGTAGCTACTAACTATTTTTCAATGGATTTTTACAAATATCCTCTTACCCGGGGTTTTGGTATTCGGTTTTATCAACTGAGTTGATAAATTGGCCACCGTGCAAAAGACTTGATAGGTGACGTTTTGAGCGTTAGCCTTTCGTCAGATGGAAGAACTATTGGCACTTTCAAAGCCCAAGGGAATGGAATAAGGTCTCGAAAACGCCACGGCCGAAAACAAATTTTATTCGCGTAAACATGCACATATGTACGACCTATTTTAGCACCTGGCTGACCAAATTCCGAAGACGAAATCTGATTGTTAAACAAAAACCAACGGTTAACGATCAATTGTACCTATATGGAGACTGTGCTTTTCCTAGAAACAAAAAGTTTCGGTACAGTATGTAATATAATTAATCTCTAGTTGTTGCTTCAGCAGGACTATTACCCACTTTTTGTTCTGTTAATCTATAGTGATTTCTCCAAAAAAATAACTGCAGCACAATTCTGAATACACGCCTCAGGTTTACCCAAAGTTTGCAGGAGTTCTTGGTTGTCAGGGACGCTTCCCTTTTTGTCTCTACCCTCTGTCTCTTAAAAAACTGCCGCAAATTTCTTTTGAGGCTTTGACTAACTCGATCCGGTTTGTCTTGTAAATGTTGGCAAACCTGTGCGAGTTATACTTCTACATTATTGACTGATAAAGCGGTATTCTACATTACACTATTCTAGATAAAACTGTATATTCAGTATTCCGACTGAATAAAGGATACATGCAATCTGTAAATAAAATGAATATAAATTATACAAATCAAATGAACAATTTAAATAAGATATATATGCGAATAGTTTAATAAACTAAAACCAATCACCTATTCAATAACATGGTCACGTTGTGCGGTCTTAAATTAACAAATGGTAAACACCACAGCGTACACTATTGAGTTATGGATGCACGCGGGAGGTTGCTAAGCACGAACGAAGCGTAAGAGTCGCTCTCGGCTATCGCCTCGAGCGACTCTAGCTTCTTGAGTGCTTAGCAAACCTCCCAAGTGCATCCATAACTCAATAGTGTACGCTGAGGTGTTTACCATTTGTTTTATAACATAACATTGATACATTGTAGCTAAAGAGTTCACTTTTATTTAACAAATCCTACGTGATCAGAAAAAACATGCGCGCGCGAAAAAATAGTCTTTGCATTTGCTCCCGTCAGCAGCGTACACCCATGGGAAAATGGGGGACGCTAAATTGACCAGTCAGAGAGCGCGCTTTACTTTGGTTATGTTATAAAGCTATTTGCATGCTTGTTGCAATTTCAAAGTGGTGTTAAAAATGTCTTGAGTTACCAATCCTCAAAGTACCAGATAAAGGAGTATGATATTTATCTTTCTCGATATCAATAATTGCATGTACAAACTGATGGGACTGGTTAATTCTAACTTCGAGAGATGGGGCAAAAAGGAATTGGGTAAAATTTTTCTCGACGTCAACACTAGATTTGATTTTTTAGATTCTTTATTGCCGTGCAACAAAGAATCTGTTTAGTAATAAATCCTCCTTTCATTTCACCATTGGTTAAACATCTTTTGAAATTTAGGAACAGGTTGCAAAAGAGATCTAAACCACTCCCTGTTTGGCCTTGAGGACAGAATGAACCATCTTATTAGGGAAAATCAACGACAGGCTGTCAAGCAGGATTCTTGTATGTCCGGTAGGGGTTCCCATGCTTTTTGGTCCACTGTCAATGCCATTACTGGAAGAGACACTCAACCCCAGTTGATCAGCTCAGTTATTCATCCAGACATCATTAATAAATATTTTTGTAGCATAAACTCTGATCCTGAATATATAGCCCCTGCACCAATTGATATTCCTGATGATGCGAGGATACTTACAATACCTCTTCACGTTGTCACACACTTTCTTTCCAAGCTTAAGAGGACTGCTTGTGGCCCGGATGAGCTCCCATACTGGCTTTTTAGAGAATTTGCCCATGATCTTGCCCCTGTTGTCACCGATGTGTTTAACAGCTCGCTGCAACAACATAAAGTACCATCCTCTTGGAAGATGGCAGACATCAAACCATACCTAAGGAGTCTCCATTGACTTGCTGCACCCAGCTTCGGCCAATTTCTTTAACTGCTATTATCATGAGACTTTTTGAACGATTGGTCTATAGGTTTGAACTTTCCAGTATTTGCAATGATTATATTGATTTAGATCAGTTTGCCTATCGAGGTGGCCATAACTCTACTATGGCATTAATTAAATGTCAACACACATGGTTAAAGTGGCTTGATGGTAACGCCGATTTTGTCAGAATTTTTTTCTTTGACTTTAGTAAAGCCTTCGACTCTGTATCACACAATTCCCTCTGTAGTAAATTAAAGCAAGTTAACATTAATCCATATATTATTAATTGGCTTATTAGTTTTTTAAATCATAGAAAGCAGAGAGTTGTTGTCGATGGTCATAGTATTGAACATGTTTCTATAAATAGGGGTGTTCCTCAAGGTACAGTCCTGGGGCCGGTCTTATTTTCTATTTTTATTAACGATATCAAAGCTGTTAATACTAATAAGAATCTTCTAGTTAAATTTGCTGATGATATAACTATTAGTTTACCAATCGAGGCAAATGTAGGCTTAGATGAATCCCAAACGGAAGTCCTATCCTTTATTGAATGGTCCGAGAAGAACTGCATGAAAGTCAACTTGACGAAACCATGGGAACTTCTTTTACGAGGAAAGACTTCCAAGACGCCTCCTGAACCACTCGAGATCATAGGGAGGAAAGAAAAACTGAAACTATTGGGTGTTACCTTTGAGCAAGTGCCAGTTAATTGGGACACTTATATTGATTATCTACTTAGTAAGGCTAGCAGTAGGTTGTATATTTTGAGATTATGTAAATATTATGGCTACCCTATTGAGAGTTTGGACTTACTTTTTCAAATTATTTCGTTACTCCCACCGACGCAGCCCCAAACAAATTATTTCGTTACTCCCACCGACGCAGCCCCAAACAGTTTCTTTCGAAACTATCAGCCTTTACTTTTTCAAAGTTTGATTCTTTCAGTTTTTACATATGCTATTGAGGTCTGGGGGGGTGCTTTTTATAGTAAATAATTAAGTAGAATTGATAAGCTCTTTGCCAGGTGTTATAAGCTGGGTTACTGCTTAAAGCAACACAGTATCTTGGATATCCGTTGTAATAGAGATAAGAAATTATGGCAAAGGATATTTTCCACCAACACTGCGTTGAGCGATCTCTTACCTCCCCAGAGAACACGGCAGTTGAGAACTAGGTCGCATAATTATATTTTGCCTAAGGTTCAGACAAGCCGTTTTAAATAAATTAGTTTTTATTAATAGATGTCTTTTCAATAGTAATTAATACCTTTTCTTTTTCCTTATTCATTCTATTCATGCTAATTGTTGCACGTCTGTTTGCACAATAATTCTTAATAAAGACCTTTTTTATTATTAATTTAATTTAATTTATTCCATTTCACTGCAATTACATGGGAAAATAAAACAAAAGAACACACAATAATAACAAATTGGGTTACATAACAAGGCAGTGGGGAAGACTAGAAGGGAACTGACGAACCATACGTGCTAGTCAACCCATTATGAAGAAAATATACGGATATATAAAAAACTTAATCAAGGTATGTAACTGGCTAGCTGCTAACTACCTAACTGAGTAATCTAACTAATTTACTAACTAACAACCTTACTAACTAAGTGCTGGTTTAGCCCAGGTGGTACATGGGTGCTCAGGGTCGAAAACCCTATCGTTATAAAAATTAGTGCATAGTCTCTTAAAAGAAGAAACACTACAGCTAGCCGTCCTCAACGCATCAGGCAGATTGTTCCATAGATACGGAATCCTATTAAAAAATGTTCCCTTAAAAAGTTCCGTCCTGAATCTATTAATTCTTAGTTTATTACTTGCATGCGATCTTAATCTCTCATCTGAACAAAATTGAAAATACGACTTAAGTGAAGAGTTAAAATGCCCGCACTTCAGTTTATAAAAAGTTGAAAGATCCTTGACTTCTCTGCGGTAAACCAGTGGTAGCAGGTTGAGACGTTTTAGGCGTTCATTATAGCTAAAATCGGGTAACATAAGCCGAGTCGCACGTCGTTGCACCCCTTCTATTCTATTATTATAGATGACGTTAAAATGTGGTGAGAACAAAAGAAATGCACACTATGTGCAGTCGGGTTTGTCGCGGATGCTCCCTGATTTAGTGACTAAATTATTAGCCCTAGATTTTTATCACCTGATAATTTAGGAGGGCGATGACTTGGCAGTCATTAATATCTAGGTTCCTTGTAACAGGGGCTTTGATACATTGTGTTGTTCTGTTTATGTCAAGGTAGATAATAATCTCTAGAGGTTTCAATCAGCTCTAGGAAGAATGACACCTGTCAAAGTCCTCGAGAGTTTCTCTCGAATCTGCAGTGGTGCTGTCTGGAATATTTTTTGTTCAATCTGCGCTCGACCAAGATCTCATCATAAACATCCAGGAGGCCGGGATCAACAACACGCACGGCTTCAGCGTTCAAAGTTGCAGTTCACTGATCATCATTTGTGTTGCAATAGATTTTCTTAGGTAGTCTCCTTCAAAAGGGGAAAAATGCCTATGAATATCATATTTTATCTTTTCCAATAATAATGTATGTGAAGTCATGACACCCACTGCAGTTTGAGATCCCAGAGAGTAACCCAAAATTTCGGAAACTATCCTCAAATATGCCAAGAATTCGACTACTGCTGCTGCCATTTTGTTCCTTGCTTAGCAACCTGCGCGTTACCTGTGACATGACGAAATTTCAATCCTCTATATATCATCTTTTAGCAATCTTTTGGAAAAACTTAGAGGCATCACAGAGGGTATCCTTTACTCGGAAAATGACTCTCATTTAGGCACCTGCTGCTTATGTCTTCTCATTTATTCATCTTTCTTTCCCTCTTATCCATTTAGCCCCGGGTAATACAGAGCCCAGCACAATATGACCTGTTGATCCACGTTGGGCAAAACGTTTCCTTTTGAGTCTGTATGTCTTGTGTTCAAGCTACCTAGTTGTCCCGGTGATACCAATCACACAAGGCTATTTACGTATCTGAATTTCCCTTCCTCTTCTCTTCCCTTTCTCTATGCCAAAGACCTCATATCAATTTTTGGGAAAATAATCTTTCCTCCAAGTGGATTAAGGCTCGCTCCCTTCCTTTTCATTAAAGGGAATGGCATTTAAGGGACCACTTTTCACTGAGCGAGTCCAATTGTTCTGATTTTAGCATGACTTGAGTTCATGTTGATAATGATCGAAATACCATGTAATTTAATTTTACTAACCTATAGGAGGAAAAGTACACAGAGACAATTTGATTAGAAGATTGAATGATCAACGTTTTCATAACTTGTTTTCGAATAGGCAAGTCTTTTCGAAAGTATTTGATCTATGGCGGTACTATGAAAACAATGTTGTCTCTTTTCTATCTTTTACCTCTCAAATTCCTGGCCGTGTCTCTCCTAGTCTCAGCATCCTTATTCCCTCCTCCTCTCTATATTTACTCGTTTCTCTCTTTCTGCCGTGTAACGTTCCTCTCATTTCCTTTCATTAGCAGGTCATACATTGTATACAATTATAAGAAAAATTGTTACAGCTGTCCTGTTGACTAAGTGGAAGGCATAGGTGGGAAAATATTTGGCTCAAGGTTAGCACGTGGTCCATGCGTCATGACTGAGAGCCAAATATTTTCCTGTCTGTCTTGAGCCAACTCAGTCAATAAGTATTTTATCATATGAGCGTCTGTTTTTCTTCTTTCAGCTTCGCATCTTATGGCCAAGAGTCGCGGGGCCACGCCATCGCATTCGGCCCTCATAAGGAGATTTTTGTCTGATGTTTTTTTTTTTTATTTTTTATTTATAAAAGCGCACCTAGGGCCACTTGGGTCTTCTGATGAAAAGCAAAATAATAAGTAGTAGTGATGAGCAAGTTTTACTGACTGTAATGGTAAAGACTGTTTGTAGTGTTTTTTTTTTTTTTTTTTTTTCTTCACACACACACATACTTATCTTGGCGGCAAAATATCTCTCCCTCGTAACTGCACTTGATGGAGAGGTTCCTGTTCTCAATATGTAACTGAGTAATAGTGATGAGCAAGTATTACAGGCAGTGAAAAGTGTGAGTGTTTTTCGCGCATCCTCTCAAATATTTTGGGGAAAATTCACGTCCTTGTAGGTATTTTGCAAAATGTTCCATACGGACACCTCTGGAAAAGTGTATCGGTCATCTGCTGGACGTTTTTCTTTTCTATAATAAAACTGCACCTCCAATGAAATCTGAAAAAAAGAACAACACAGAAGCTTAAGTTTTTTGCAAAACTCTATGAAACTGAATTAAATTGATACTTAGAATTTTAGGGCGGCTCAAAGCAGCTAGCTGGGCTTCTGTGCTATAAATACCATCCATTATCCTGCGTTAATTTACAACAAATTTTTAGTTTCAAGAAATTTCCAGTTCATGTTTCGAAGTATATCTTCAACCCACAGTTACCATAGTAACAGCTTTATAGGTGAAAACACCCTCAATTTTTCTTCATTTGCTTTAATGGCAAAAATTGGTTAGGGAGCCATATTTTTTATTAATTAAAAAAGATAAGACTAACTTTAAACCCATCATAAATTTTACACAATATTCCGACCAGAAACTGCAGAGCCACCTTACCTGTTCTGCAAGTTTGCCATAAGCAGCTACAGGGGCTGATAAAGAGATTATCAGCTGTTTATAATCGCTTGGGGCTGATAAAATTAATCAACTACGCCAGACCATTTCTCTAAAAAAAAAAAAACAATAGCAACTTTGTGCGACTGAAAATGGGGAAGTGGGTGACATAGTGCTCAACTAATATTTCAACCTCATGGACTCCTGGAGTACTAAGAAAGCAAAAACTAAAACTCAAGGAGATGCACACAATGGATGAAGAAAAGGTGGAAGGCATTCTCTAAGGGTCGCCATGAAAATCTACAGTGTTGGAGAGCAGAACGGAAATCCAAATACAACAATTGGAATTTAATTTTCCATGTATCATTTTTTTTTTTTGGGGGGGGGGGGGGGGGAAACAATAATTTGCTTTCTAAGTTGGAATATGTGTCTATGAAAAAAAAAGCTAGCGGTATGAACAAATCATTCAGGCAATTCACTTATCAATATAAATGGGATTTATTAGGTCTTCCCAAAGATGTGCAATAGAACTAAAAGCTAAGTAAACAAAAGATAGAACCCTTGCCGCATACTGTACCAAATGAAAACCGCGACAAAAGCAATTAGGGAAGTTGATGCCAACTGCTTCAATATGACAATCTCTTTTAAATTAATACTATATCATATTCCAAAGAAATGGGTTTTTAAATTCTCATCTCGTAGGCCGGTAATAGTTGTCAGCTGAAGTAAACGCGGCCTTTTTGTGCAATCACTTTATAGCATGGACAAAGCTGGATAAACGGATCAAAACAAACTACTTGGCTGAAATGCTTGGTTTTTATGAAGAAAGAATACCAGTATTTTAAACAACCTCTAGTTTCATTTTAGCCGAGATTCATAAAAACAGAGTTATTTGCCTTGTGACCAAATCAACCAAAAAACTATCACTTATTTCAATTTTTTCTCATAAGTGAACATATGCATTTCTTGAATATACGGCAAGGTAACGTCCTATAAAATTAAATGCGAAACGTAACAAACATATTCCTGTATTCCTTTGTTCTCTTAAACTTTTATTCCACTTTTCTCCTAAAAATTTCCTACTGTCTTTTTTGAAATTTCTTTTGAACAACATCTGATTTTAACAGTGACAATTTCCTTGTTCATTTGTCAGGTGTGCCGCAAAGCTTTCTTCAAACATTTCACAAGCCTTGTTTGTTCCATTAGAGCCGAAAGTTAGCAAAATCTTGCATTGTTCAAAGTGTCTATTTTACAAAAAACCGGTTATGAGGTGTCACTCAAACCATGTTCAAACTACACAACTCCATTCAAAGCATTCACGACTGAAAAAAAATTTAATCTTTTAATAAAGGCATATTTTATCATGTTGTGAAGCTGAATACACCGAAATTGGAAGAACTGTGGCATTGTAAAGTTATCCAAAGAAAACACTGATGGCAGCAAGGAGTAAATTTGCAGAGAGGTGCTAACGGGAAAATTTGAAACATATACATCCATTGTTTCGCGTTCGAAATAAAATTTGCGCGGTTGCGTACAAACTTTGATTGGAGAAAAAAAATAAAGAAAACGGATTTTTAACATTAAACTGAAGTAGATTTTCCAAAACCCAAACTCCGCTTAACAAAAGGATTTAGAAATATCTGTACTAAAATATGGAGATCTACTGAAAATATAGTTTAAAAGCGATGAAGTATGGGATGAACTAATTGCTAATTTCAGGTCGAGAGAGATAACAGTATAAGTTTCTGATCAGGATTTGAAAGGAGTAAAGTAAATTGAAGACTTCCCATGTATTACTCAAACCAGCCCTAAACTTCAATATAGGCACGAAACGGACATATTTTATACCAGGCTACTTACAGGGCCGATATACTACCCTTTTGAGGTGATTATTTCCCTGGAACTAAGCAGAAGGCGTTTTAAAAATCCTTCAAATATGGCAACAGTGATGATGTTTTTGGAACTGACACAGTTTAAATGAGCAGGGAAAGCTAAGTCAAGGGTTTTCGTGCCGTGTTGTTCTAAGATTGTGTGAATGAAACATAATGATTACTTTACACTTGTTGACATTCGCAAAACGAATACAATCCTACTTAAAATTATTCTCTCAAGGAGGAAGAACACCTTACATCGTTAAATTCGAAAGAAAAGGGGCTTAAAACGTCGATGCATTCCTTAATTTATATTAGCAATTGTTTTCCATAATTTGAAACTTACTTTCGAGTTTGTAAACGTTTGTAGGACAATATTTCGGGAGAGTGTTTGTCCTGGAAG
Source organism: Stylophora pistillata (assembly GCF_964205215.1). Taxonomy (NCBI): domain Eukaryota; kingdom Metazoa; phylum Cnidaria; class Anthozoa; order Scleractinia; family Pocilloporidae; genus Stylophora; species Stylophora pistillata. The sequence continues at coordinate 7,319,467 of NC_142532.1, forward strand.
TCTTGCATGGCCCAATATTTGTAATTCCACTCAAATGTTGGCTATGCTATCACTTTGTGAATACTCTAAGGATTACTTGATGATTTAAACGCTGCTTTCTTTAGCGTCACGATCATTCTCGCGTGAAAGCACCCTCAGAGTTGATGTAACATGTTCCTCCCGAGATACCTTGGTATTTTTACCATTATGCTGATTAAGGTGCACAGTGTTTTCTCTTGTCCAAATCACTTAAAAAGATTTTTTTTTCTCATAACAAAGCAATCCTGAGCGCAGCTCTCGCTAGGAGCTAAAACAGTACAGTAAATTCAACAAGAACCACCACAATATCAGAAGATAATATGATCCTAGTGTATTGGAGAAGCGTTTTGCTTCTGTTATAAAATATTCTCACTAGTGGATATTGTATCTAAAACTGTCGAAAACATTTACCGAAGGAAAACGAATGTAAACGAAGTTAAGGTAGATCTAAGACAAAGACTACTAAAATCTCTGTTCTATCGAATGTTAAGTTTTTATTTTGGACAAACATGTAAGGCCGAGATTGTGTTGATAACTGGCGGAAGAGAAAATTGCATTAGTCCAATGAAGCTCAACTGTGAAGTTCTTTGCCATCAAAATAGTCACAGTAAAACTCCTGTCAACCGCCTCGGGCATATATACTTTTCACTTGTACTGAAGTTGGGTGATGCATTAGAATCAGCCTAAAAAATTTAAGTTTCTGTAAGTTACCTCGACAACAGCATCACATAACTCGAGTTCGAATGTGGTCTTTTCTTTCAGGAAAATACTAAATCTTGAACGATTCGCGTTACCCGAGAGTCCGTGTCAGCCAAGGTTTCTGTTCAAAAATTATTCTCTCTTAACAAACAAATTCATTATTCGGCTATTTTATCTGCACTAAACTGTAAATCCGGACATATATTTAACTCGCCAACAGCAAACCAAACCAGCCCAGTTCTAAGTCAACAGAATTCAAAATTTATAAGTTTATTTTCCTAACTTGTTTGAATTCGTTTTTCGTGTACATCGAGAGAAACCAAACAATTACAATAAACTATTGCGCGATACACACTGCAAAAATGGCAGACTTTGGCGTCGTTGACACAACAATCTTCCCCAGGCTGCAGCAAGAAGGATAATTAGAATTCACGGCTACCTTATCAACGGAGACCCAAGTTTGGAATTTTGTTCACTTTTATTAAAGTACACTGGCAAAATTGCCTGTCAAGAATTTTGAAACGCCTACGAAATATTCCGCAAACGGCAATAACGATGTCTTTGTTTTAGATGATGGGCGCTAAAGCGAAAACTGTTTTGCTGTTCAATTAGACAGCATGATTACAATCAATATTAAAACCGAAGCGAGAAATTCTTTTTTTAAGGAAGATTGGAAAGAGTCGATGATAAACATTATTTCTTTGAGTAATAACAGGCTCTGAGACAAAAGGTTTGAATAAGTGTCAACCCCTGAACAAACGAGACGATTGATCGGGGAAGGTGTGTAAACCAAAGTCGGACCCTACTTTTAATTGCAACGAATCACTTTTATGCAAAAACCGATGAGGTTTGCCTATGACGAACATAGGGTCAGATTTAATCCTAAGAAGCGACAGTTTGACTGTCAATTTTTCCCACGCAAAAAAAAAAAATCAATTTACCTCTAAACAAACAAACGGCTAAAACAAAGGCCTTTTTCACAGCGTCCTTCTTCATAAAAAACCGAAGCAAAGCCTCCCATGTAAAATAAGGTGATACTTTTCCCCATTCGTGAACGCCGATGTGTAATGCTAGAGTTGAACGCGCTTAAAAAGTTAAGGTTTATATCGCACAATTTCAACAACTAATATTCGAGAACAAATATTTTTGCGTAGTGTTTGTGTTCAATATGTCTGTGTACAGCAAAATCCTATTTTAGAGGGGTAATACATGGTACATGTTTGCTTCCGAACAAACCGCTCCCAAATATTTTGACTACCATTTTGTTCTCGTGTGTGTTTCAAAATTCGTGCGTGCAGTTACTTCTCCCGCACATGGGAACATTATCCAACCAACATGTCAAGGTACGGAAATTGGGAAAGCCCTCCTCGAAGCTTCTGATTATGCAAAAATGTACCACTCTAATGAATAAAGAATTAGGCCTGAAAGAACTGTTCATAAATTCAACGGATTTTCCGATAAAGGCTTGACAACATGTGTCATTCAACCTTTAATGTGTTTACCAAGAAAATATAGATTTTGTTCCACGCAATGGTCAAGATTTGTTCTAATAGCGCAAAATTGAAACTTAGTGCTGAAAGTACGACACCGTGGTTTTCGGTGTCAAGTACTTCACGAGAAGAAATTTAATCAATAATAAAAGAGTTGCATGTCCAAGGTTGTGGAAAATTCTTCCGTAACTGATCTCCCCATTGTTCTTATTGTGTTATTATGTCGGAAATTGTTAAGTCATTACAGAAAAGTTCGACCGAGTTATAGGAAAAAAATCATCAAGCCCCGTAATTGCAGCGAAATTTGCTTTTTACACAATTTCAAGGGTTTCTTGGTCAGTCATGTTTAAAAGGTCGTTTACACGAAGACAAACGAAGTAAAATTTCTTGCATCGCTTCGAAACGACCACCACCAGAAAGAATTCTTGAGCCTGAATGTTTTTGCAAGAAGAGCTGAATTAAATGGGGAAGAAATAATTAAATAAATAAAAATTTGCGGTAAGATCGCCACAATGAAGTGAAATCTTCAACGTTGCAGTACATAATCACGTTTTCTGTTTGTACCGACAAGGACGCCATTGCAAATTAATTGACCGAAAGCGCCTATTGTGTGGCGAATTTACCAGTGATCAGAGCATTACCGCGAATATTAGCCTCCGATTCAAAAGCTTTTCAAAGAGCATAATAGGACAATTTTGTAATTAAAATCGGTCTAACACTTCCACCTAACAAATGCAATAAAAGCTTCCTGGTTTCAAGAGACGAAGTAAAGTGGAGTTCCTCCCGGGTTAAATTCCACGGACCTCTGTTGAATAAACGTTCCACTATTCTCTGGCAAAGGTCGTCCAAACTGATCTTAAAACAAAGATAGGAATGTGAAAACAATAAAGACACAAAGAGCGACCAACGTTTGTGAGATGAATTGTGGTTTATTACAATTTTATTGCTTCAACTATTTCTATAGAACGATGGGATTAGCAATGTGAAGGCAATTTTGTAAAACAAAAGAGACTAGCACGTGAAAAACAAAAGAGACTCTTTTAGATCCAAGCAGAGGCTTAGCGTTCTTTCTTGTCTTTTGTGAACGTGGGAACTAGGAGATCTAGTTTCGGCTTGCTCTAACTACTAGGAAATTGAAACCTTTCGTGTTCGTTTTTACGAAGAACAACAAATTAGTCAAAAACTTCCTAGCGAATAGAATATCATCTCTATTCTAGCAACCGAAATTTTCTATTTCTTTGGCAATCTCGTGCAAGAAAACTGATTTGTGGGCGTAATTACTTTTAAGAGACACATACTATAGTTAAAACAAAGTAGTAGAGTTGAAAGCTTTTATTTTACTAAGTTCCAAAGAAGTCGTTTACATTTAACAGATAAGCCGAAATGTTTATCAGTATAACAAAAGAAAACCTTTTAGGGGCTTCTTGTGGAACAATAGCGAGCCACGTAAAAAGGCGGGAAGCTGAGGATCAGTTTGCACACTTCCATCTTATGTGGATAGGTTTCTGCGGAGATATAAAAATTCAAACGATTATGGTTGTTCCTGAAGTATTTTATCTATCTTTGTACAAATTTGAATAAGGTCTCACTGTCGTAACCACTTGACGCATCCCGTTAAAAGGACACGAAGGAAAGATTCAGCGATTTTGGCCGTTGAAAAGATTGTGAAAAATCTGAAGAACTGGACAGAAAAATACATGCACTGGTCGCTCAAGGTTGTCTCTGAGATTTCACGAGCCTCACTCATTTCTTCAACGAATATTGGACTTTACGTCTTGTTGATAAATTTACATTTGAAAAAATGAGCAACCACAACTATCAAATGACACTTGCACTTTTTACTCAGTACTTCCAGTCGAATTAAGATAATATTTTCCTTGATGGATATTCATAAAACTTAGTTTTAATACTGTCATTTGAAACTGTTGTTCTTCCGTTGTAAGGGTATAGCTTATTTTCCTTAAAATTGGGCTCATGACGCATATTAAAATGTTTAAACTATTTTAATTGTGTTCGGAAATTGGTTTTTCCCAGGAGAAGGAGATTTGGCAATTGATGTCTACCGGTACAGCAGTTCTAATGACGAGGGAAATCAATAGAGCACTTTTCACTGACACCAAAGACAGATCTAACTTTTGTTTTTTCGGGTTTAAGCAACGATTTATTCTGTCTTGTTCTTCGTGGGTTTACATCAATTCTGGAGAAATTCTTTTGCAAATATAAAATTCTAGCCACGCAGGCGAATTGGCAACAATTCCATTCCGGGTACGTTGAAACAACCTTAAAGAGCTTATCTATTTCGTTCTAAACTGATTAATGAAGGTAGTCTAGATATACAAGGCAAGTGAAAATATCAGGTCCCAGAATCTTATCTAGTGCTGGTATTAAAGTAATACACTTGGAAAATGGCAGCCATTAAATTCGGGACAGGTGTTAGTTAGTTGAATGAAAACCATAAATGAACATCTCCCTGATAGCACCTCAGCAAATAAACCTTATAATTGAAAATACAATTAGAAAGAACGAATTTTTCATCACTCTCTACCAAACATACAAATTAAAAACGCCAGTTTTAGAAAAATATCATGTGTACATAGATATATTGATTCTGAAGGTTAATGAAAATGAATTATCAGACTCACAAGAGGCGGTTTGGTCCTCCAAGGAAAAAAATTCAACAGATTTTTTTTGAATTTTATGAAAACTCCTCGCCTCCTAGAAATATATATATATATATATTTCTTTTTTAGGCTTAAATATTCCACAGTTTAAAATTCTGACTCTCAAGTTGTTACGTTAATCTTTTCCTTCCCTTGGCAATGTCCCCGTTTAATTTTAAAAATTGTCATTGTGAGCACAAACATTTTAGCCTTTTTTAGATTATGCAGCAATTTTGGTCTGACTTACATTAGAATTTAAAATTTGGTGTATTATATCTGGCTCTGGGTCAGTTTAGTTATCCTCAGAGATCCATGGAATTTTCAAAACCCTCTCGAAAATCACAGAAGAAACTTGCGTTGACCCAACTAACTTGAACTTGCAGAACTAAACCAGTTTTTGCTTCTTCGCTCATTCGGTTTACCTAATTTTTAGTATATATCAATGTTTATTAACTTATTTTACACTCAAACATCTACACATCGACACAAGATATATTGTTACTCGAATACACATACAAAGCAAACTCAGACAAACGTGGCAAACTTTTAGAGATGACTCTCTCATTAAACAAGGTGCATCTTCATCTCTAACTCTGGAGATTATTTCTAGTTTCTGAAAGCTGGCAATTCGTTGAATTTGATAACTTGTTTGCTTGTCAGTTTTCTTAACAGACCTTACTTTGTTGCTTTTTATTGCGAACATAACTGCCCTGAGAACAAACAAAATAACCAAATCTTTGCATTTCAGTGTGTTGAAAACTATTTCCAAAATGCTGTCATCGTTTTCATCTTTCCGACGTATAGGAAGGTCTTCCCTCAGTTTTGGAAGCCGTACTTTTTGCTCTTGCTTTCTACAAGAGTTGTGTGAGTCACCACGAAGTGATCAGATAGAGAGCAGCATAGAATTACAAGAATTTTTAACATATACGCTTAGCAGGTCATTTCTAGGGGACAATAAATAGCAAAAGATGAATGGAAATGCTTAACTTCATATAAGCTCAGCTAACTTTATCATTGAAGTTTCTTAAGAAAATACACAGAACAAATTTAAAGTTACTAGGAATGAAAAAAATTAGTTTCTATGGTGCCCTTGATGCTGATGCTGCCTCGTCAAAAGCTGTCAAGGAAGTCATGTTCAATTTTTGTAAGACATCTGTTGTTTCGTTTGGCTCATGTAGTATTTTGTGGTACGTCTCTATGACTGTTGTCTTAATACTCTGCCAGTCACTCTACAGGAAGATATGAATAAAATTCGCGTTCGCTTAGAAAGACCAAAAAACACTTGAACAGACCCAAAACATGTCATTGATGCTTTTGCATCTTACTTTCTGCGATGAAGAAAGTTCTACCTTAACTTCAAGCATTGTTGTCTTTTCGGAAATTATCGGAACTCTCTGCTACACCCATAGAATTATCTCCCACGACCCACAAAAAAAAAGACTGAAAATATCATGATGCTGATCACACTTGTAAAGCGAGAAAATATTTTCCTTACCATTTATCGAAAGGAGATTTGAGTCAACTGTTTTACATTTCAGTATTTGTATACGAAAGGTTAACTCGACAGAAAACAACTGAGTTTAAAGTACTTTATACTCTCGCACAAACGATTTATTTAGTTTTTTCATCTGTTCAGGTTACAGAGGATTTTTTCTTTGTACAGAGACTTCTACTATGACTTATCCAAACCTCGCCAAAACTTTGCCGAGAAACTAAGGAATTTGCTTCGCAAAAAATATATTTCAAGAAAATGTGTTCTTGCTATGGTGAGAAAATTTGATTTTTGTCGTCGTCCATGCATTTCAACAGTTACAGTATAATTGTAAACAAGGCGAGTCGATTTGGCTGGAATGGGTAAAAGCAAACGTTGATAAGGTTTTCTGGGAAGCTGTAGACTCAAAATCATAGCAAACAGTCAGAAAACCTGCAAAATTTTCTTGAGACTCTAGCTGTATGTCCCCAACAAATACTTAAGGTCGACACCGGTTATTAGCTTGAAAGAGGATAATCTTTCATTGATGCAATGTCCTAAGTCTTAATCAAACTAGGTTATTTCATCTCAGAAAGCTTACTCAAGGATTTTTCAGTTGAAAATCTTTGTTTTAGAGGCTCACTAGCTAAAGAAGCTTTCTTAAGCTTCAGGAAAACCTTCCAAAAACTTAAAAAACCGCCTATATGATTTTATTTCGTTTTTTTCTAAGTGACGAATAGATCGATATCCTGCCGTAAGGATTGTAGTGTTCTGCATGATGCAATAAGATTCTTACTTCCAAAGATATGTTTCTACTTAATTATACATTCTCGGTTTTTTTCTATTCATTACCCATGACCTGATACAGCTCGGCAAAGCTCCTTAGGCTCTTAAAACCTGGAATGAAATAAATGGATTGTATCACTTTAAATAAAATGAAGAGCAAGAAAGAAATAAGTGCCAGAGCAACACAAAAAGAATGAAAAGCATTTTCGTCTCGCAAGAAGATTACGGACCAATTTGGTCCGGCTCTTTCTTCGTGGACTGATTTTGGAGTTTCTCTCACCTCTGTAATATCTATGTTGCCAGGCAAGTTTTTATCCTTTTAAAACCTCTGCAAACACATGTTAAATGGACGATGAAGCTAAGCCAATTTTTCAAACATGCTATACCGCAAAAAATTGGATTTTTCTGGTGTTCTAAGACTTCTTGAAGTAAGATTTCAGAGTGGTTACTTAAAAGAATTACTCGCAGTTCTAAGGTGCAAAAATGGGCTATTTCAACTCAGGCGGAATTTACAACGAGCACAGCAATAACAGAGGGTTAGAAACATATCTTTTTAAATACACTAAGTAAACATGTCATCCTCGTGGGTAAGCCCTTCTTTTGGAAGACAAAAAATATATTTGGTGACAAAAACTATTTTAAAGCTCAATTTTTGATCCTTTGAGAGAAACTGCTTGCAATTTATTGCTCTCGAAAATAAAACTTCCAGGAATACATTTCAGTAAAAACGTTTTCGAGTGAAAAGGAAATTGCAATTTTACGGCGACAGCTGGCAAAACAATTTAATTCTTCCAAGACAGATCTTCCAAGATCATAATGTTTTACAAAATTAAAACTCAAAAGTTTTCATCGTTAAGTCAACTTCACCCGAGGGGCAAGAATCGCATTACCCAATGCTGGATTATTTTCCATAAAATTAAAAAAGGAAACTTTTCAACCCGACTTACAGAAATGTGAATTTCCATTCAAAAACTGCAACGCCCTAAATTGAAACTCATGTGCTCCTATGATTACCTTAGTATAATCTGCCCCCTAAAAGCCATCGACCAACGTTTTTAGTTTCAAAACATTTTTGCCAAAAGTTTTTCGAATTTATTCCAATTCTCTTTCTTGGTGAAGTTTGTTTGGTCTCATCTATAACGCTGTCATCGTTAGTAATTGTATTCATGTCTTCGGACTTGCCCAGTAATCAAACAGACATGTTCGCCATGTTTATTTGTTTGCTGTAAGTTCTGGCAGATAAATAATTACTGCTCTTCTCTAGGAGCCTGAAATGACGTTTTCAAAACATCGCTAAGAAAAATACTTCTAGGCTAGAAATGTAAGTTTTTTTGCGAGAGAAACAAATCTGGATTGGTGCTTGGCGAACAAATCATTCGGTCATCACAACTGGTACAAGAACATTAGTATTCAGTTACGAATAAGTAGATTTTATGGCAGATTCGACCATAACTTGTGTTAATGCTCTGAACTTTTCGAGATAACTTATGTTTAGTCTCACTGTGGTATGCCAGACGCCCTATTTTTAAGACAACATAATGAAGCTGCCGAGCTTTAACCTAGTAAAGACGAAAAATCAGCCTAGAGGCTGATTCTTATAAGCAATCAGTTGATGTAACATGACAAATCCTGTTAGTAGCAAGACAAAACTGAAAATATTCTGGTATGAAAACACTTTCTAGAGAAACGGAGAGCCGGGCACTAAAATTATCTTTGCGAAGAAGACTAAACATTTACGGAAGGCCACATGTAGGTCGCTTTTGAATAACATTGAACCTAATTCGATTACTAGTTCTTTCATCGGTGTGAGAGGCTGCAAAACCCCATTTTCTCTAAAGCTCTAACTGAGGAATTTGGAGCCAAAGAAACATTTTTAATACACTTGAGTTAATAGGATTAAGCTCTACTAACTTTCGTAGCAAGCTTTGGACTGAACATGATAAAAATCGAGATACCGTTTGCCATACCTTGAAGTTCTTTTGTCCGCCTTCTGTCCACGTGCGCTACTAGAAACCATTACTGAAGAATATCATTTTCAAAGCTTCTCAAGTTTTTCGTGGTGCATCAACGAGAATTCTATCTCATTCAGTCGCTAAACCACAAAGGAAAGCAAAAACATAATCAGTCTCTCTGTGGAGTGGCTAAAAAGACCTAGCTGGCGTTCACTTGGCTCTAGTTCTACTTCTAAGGGTTCAAAGCAGCAATTGAAACTAACTCGTAAAAAGCGAATCATACATCTTCTGATACCGTTTAGATTTCAAAACATCGACAGGGAGCTTGTTGACCAGTGACAGCCAAGTCTTAGCTTCTGGAGAACATTTATAGTAAAGTTTAACAGGGTTGTGTACTTAACAATATTTTCCCTAAGCCAGCAGTTAACTATATAACATGCAAATATTTAACTCATCAAGTTGAATCACTGATTCGCAAAGTTTGTCCTGCTGTAAACTTTTATACTTGGTTAGAATTTTAAATGTTTTTCCCCTATTGAACCACTTATTGAAAACCGTTCGCCAGTAAACTACACCAGAAATATTCACTTGAGATATCGAGGTAAAAGAGGTCTTAATTTCAATAAAGCTCGACGCAACTTCACTGGATGTTCGCCATAGTTCGAGCATGTTATTTTGTGAAAGGGCAAAATTTGTCCATGTTTACGTTGGCGACGAGAAAATCCAGGGTATTGTTATCAGAAATATTTTGTGATAACTCAAGGACCTTGCTGACAGCGGTAGAGTGTTTAATCCACCGCACCTCTCTCGCTTTCCCCTCCCCAACTAATGTCGCCATTTCCTCAGCTCGTTTTCGAAACTTCCTTCCTGAGGTCTAATCTCGTTGAATCGAAAAAGTCACTCACGAGTTCAAACAACACATGCTTTAGAAAAAGCTTTCAGTTTTCAGGCACGCCTATTATTTCAGGTTTGTAAGTTAAACACGCCTTTGACCTCAAAGAAAATATATTTTCAGGCGAAGGGAAGCCATAAGGTTTTTCTTTGGACAACTATGGGTGGTCGGCGTGTTTGCTCACTAAAACGATTGATAATCATTCACTCTCATTCTACTCGAGTCGGACGCGTGTCTCGAATATCGTTTAAGAAAATATCGACTGAGTTTCAAGTTTCTTTTATTGAGAAGGGTTTTGAATAAATACTACAAAGGCTTAAATTGCAGAACCGGATGAATTTACATTCAATCTCGGGGCTGACCTCAAAACATCTTGGTGCCATCTTCAGAAGTAATCTGTCTTAGTCTATCGTTGATGAAAGCAATCATCTTCTCATGTCAATTCCTCAGTTTGCACACAATTCGTGTTGTAAATAAATTAGAGCAGGCACGGGCTTAGATAAGATCAAAAAGGAAATTTGGGTTGACTGCGTTCGAGTAACAACAGCCGAAGTACCTGCCCGCTTTTTGGGAGGCACGCGCTAGTCAGCTTTATCAGTGAGCAGCTTTGCAGATGTTCTCTCTGAATGCGATACTTTTATTTTTCTCTTAAGTGACTAAGGCAGATATTGAATTATGACACAACTCTGAATGAGAACGCGGCCAGAATAAATTGCGCTCTTATCGGTTGAACCTTTTGGCAGAGACAAAACTCATGAAATTCAAGATGAACCATAAAAAGCCACTTAACAAGCGAAAAGATTTTCCGCGTCCCGCTTCATTGTAAGGCTTAATTTTTGCATTTCTAGCCCAAATGAAAACTATTGAAAACCACTTGTAAACTAAAGAAAGGGTAAAGTGAGTGAATTTAAAGAAATCTGGTCACGAAACCCTTAAATTAGTGAAGTAACCAGAAGCCCTGTTGGATCAGTTATTATCCAACGTTAATAATAGAGCGAGTGCGTTTGACTCTTCGAATCTTCGTGTGCGATAGAGGAGCAATTTGTTACAAACTTTTTCTCTTTTCTTCACCTAGAATCACGTTCTTCATTGATTACAACTTAAGGAAAATTGCTTTATTCGCGTTTTCCAGGTTTAGCAAAGAAAACATAAACAAAGCTAGTCAATATAGTTTACTACTACGTCTACCCCAATTTCCCCGGCCATCACAGCTTGCAAGGTTGATTGGACATGAAAAACCTGGTATTCCTCCGTCTTCAAGCATGAAATATCTTGTCTAAGTTGTAAATGATCACTTCCATAACCCGTGTCCCCAAATACGAACAGAACAAAGGAACATTGTTTCCGAATAAACACTAAACCTTCGCTGCTACCTGACATCTTCAAATTCGATTGAATTCCTTTAAAACTAAGAACAAAATGCCGCCAGTTCGAACCGGATTGTGTCATAGCTTGATTAAAAGATTTCGGAGCCTTTGATATTCCTCTGTGGGATAAATTGAATAAAATTAATCGCAAGGCTAAACTCTCTTCTAATTGTCTCTTATAGTAGGGTCCCTAACTCAAACGCCTTAGGCCAATTGTTATATATAATTCCACGTAAACCTTGATCTGTACACTTCAAAATCTTCTCGTTTCGTTTAGAAATGATGGCCGGTAAGAACAATCGTTCAGAAGCATCTTCCGGCTTTCCTAAATCGCTCATTTTGCCGACTTAAGGTGATAAACATATTAAACTTTTAATGATGCCATGATTTTCTTTTCTCGTTTTGTCTTCAACTGACACTGGCCATAAAACGACGCAGTTATATTCCTTTCAATATGATCTTCAGTAGTGAAACTGAATGCAGTATCTTTACCACACTGTTCCCGTTTGTAATAAGTTCAAGTGATAAACGTACCTTAACAGATGTGTGATATGTGGGAGCACTCCAGACGACTTAACCTAGAATTATAATCAGGCTATAGGCTATAGGACGTTTATGTATCACTTCAGGGAGCAGCGTGCGGTGAACAACGCTCAGAGCACGGAGCTTCACGCCGTGTTCACGCGGAATTGACATTCATTCGCGGCGAACAACTGTCACCTCATTACGACTTGGTGTGCTAAGGCGAATCAGGAACAATTTGAATTCGAAAAATCCCTGTCCTGATGACCTTACGTCGTTTGTCAAACGCAAATTTTCCTTTAGTAAGTTTTAATCGGCTTACGTGACGAAATAGAGCTGCTTCGTGGACTGCACAAAGCGCTCACTTGGTAAGGAAACTACTCAAACAAAGTCCCTGAAATTGATGAAAAGTTTGCACTAGTGTAAGACATAAAATAGTGTCCGAAAGACAGGACAAAAGATAAATACGATAACCATGTCGTGAGTTACCAAAAACTGTGACCGAGGTGATCGCCGCCGATCGATCCGTTTCATTGCTCCAACGAGAGGCCCGCTTATTCCCACGGAAACTTCGCTTGAGTTAGTTTAGCGAAGATGTATGCGAATAAAAGCAAAATGTCTTTACCGTACCTTAAACAATCCCTCGTTGCTCAACCTTCAACCCTGGCTAGTATACCCCAAAGCTTTAGACCTAACTTCCCATTCTATTCGTAGGAACAGAAGGTTTCGACAGCGGTCAACATCATCAGCGCCTTAGCTATCAATCGAATTCAATGTATTTTTTGAGCTAATAATGCATGCCTGACTGTGTATACAGGTTGGTGTTTAAACTAACAACCCAGTCGAGTTTGGGCAGTTAAGAACCCTTTCAAGAAATTTGATCTCCTGAAAGAGGACTTCTTCAAACACAAGTTCCAAAGTTTGCGAAAGATTGGCGTGTTGATTGTTCGAATCATTCAAGAACTAGTATGTTTAGAATGCTTTCCCGCTGATTTGAGGCAAGTTTGTGCTATGGTTCTCAATCTTTCATCACGTCATTCAGCGCTACGACACTATAGGCTTTTTCTCCCAGCAAAGAAAAGCTGTTTTTAGATATTACTGTTGTTCAAAGAAACATCGACATGAGAAAAGGTTATTGGGCCGAAAATTAGAGAAAAGGATGGCAGATGATCCTAAGGAAAAAACTCAAAGGGACCGCTAGCGACCGGCGAACTGTTTTAACATCTTTACTACACGTTCTATCCTGGAAAAAGTCTCTCAAATTCGATTACTGCGTGTAAAGTGGTTTTCACACATCGTAATGTTGCCGCCACAATTTTCTGTTTGCAGCCGGGCCACATGCTAGGGTACCCTTGCGGTGGGCGCGCAAGGATTATTCCTCACTTCGCGCGCGACACATGTCAAGGCTGATCGCCGCGCTCTAAATGTTATAACTCGGTTTGCCAAGTATTTGTCAAAACTGTTACGGGAAATGTCGAACCATTGATTACTTTTAATTAAAAAAGCTGGCATTTGGAAGGCTGTTAGCTTTCGCTGCCAGCCGATAAATAATTAATTTGACTTCGCTTCTCAACAACCTCAACTTACTGCAACGGCGACATAGAAAACAATAAAGACGTCAAGAAAACTCTTCGTTAAAAATTTATTTCGTTGAACCAACAACTGCTATTTGAGCAAGACTGTAAATTTACAAAACCTCTCCCTGCTTGTATAAATAATGGTAAACACAGTGTTAAATACACAGTAGACATACGAACGGCTAACCACAGGAGCAGTCTGTACCGAATAACTCGGTAGTTTGGAGAATTTCTGGCTAATCTTTGCCCCTGCAGCAAAAAAACACTAAACAATAACGTACTGAGTTTGCAACAAATGCTCTTAATTTTGAATTGCCCCAAACATAACTTAAACGATCACGTCTTCCGATTAATTCAGTTTCAAAATATTTTGATTTATACATTTACTTTCGTCAAAATACTCTATAATCACAGTGAGTACGACGACTGAATGAAATGGTACAAGCTATATCACACTTCTTATAATATTCTTTAACTCTCATATAATTCTCCTATATTTGCGTTAACGTTTGGGTCTTCTTTTGATAGTGAAAAACGCCTACTTGACATATAATCAACAAAATCACCTTCGAATTTAAGTATTAATTCGTATACACTGGCAAACTGTATCATAGCAGATAACTCAATTTACAAGGCAGCTTCCCGAGCGCCTGGAATAGTACATAATTTAAGCGTCCAACATCCCGGAATAGTTTATGAATCAGTTTATGAAATGTTTGAAAATCCTGCTATTCCCGCGCAACTGGAAGGTGTAAACACACAGCCTTGGTAATACGGACTGGGCTCAGTTGTTATAGGGTTAGTGTCGTAGGGTTTTGGTAGTCCTAGAGAAGACATGGATGAAGACATTCCTGCTGGGTGATACGGGCTAAAGTGCATTGGATCGAAGCCTCTGAGGTCGGCTTCGTGGTCGGAGGCGATGATGTTCTTGATGGCGAATGGATGATTAAATGATTTGTTCATAGACATTGACCCCATTGCTCCCATTCCCATAGCTCCCATGGCGCCCATTGCGCTCATTGCACTGTAAGGAGACGGTGCAAGAAAGCTGGGTGCTCCTAAACTCTTTGGTCCTTGGACTTTTTGATGATGCATCGAAGACACAACCGGGCTCAACAACCCTGGCTTAGGGAGGTCATTCAGGCTTGGCTTTTTATCCGCCTTGAAGCGTTTTTGTCTGCGTAGATAGCAGCCGTTCTCGAACATGTTTCCACAGTCGGGATGCAGTGTCCAGTAGCTTCCTTTACCAGGCCTGTCCGGCGATCGAGGCACTTTCACGAAGCAGTCGTTGAAGGAGAGGCTGTGTCGTATGGAGTTCTGCCACCGCTGCTGGTTTTGTCTGTAAAACGGAAACAGATCCATGATAAACTGATAAATTTCGCTGAGCGTTAGCATCTTGTTCGGCGATTGTTGGATGGCCATTGTTATCAGCGAAATGTAAGAGTAAGGTGGTTTAGCGTGAGTGTAACTTCGACGGTAAACTTTCTCTTTCGCCTGCTTGCTCTTGCTGTCGTCCAAAGGGTGGCCTTGTGCTTGCGGGTTTCCGACTCCCATAGCGGCTGCAGGATTGCCGGGATTCATTGCTTCCATCATGATGTAGCCTGTTCTCTATTTTATCAGCACGTCGACTGTGTTTAAAAAAAATTGTTTGATGACTGAACGTAGCTTTCGTACCGTCCTGTCACGTCCTTCTACCACGGAGACCAGCGTAGATTACTCTTTTTTCCTAGTAATAAGAAGTTTTATTTTTAGTGACAGTTCGTAAACAGGCTTAACGTGACATGTCTGTAAGCCCCTCCCAAGCTATTGTTCCATGGGAAAGCCCTTTGGAGCCTTGCTACGTTTATTGACATAGGGGCCTTTGCGACCACCCGTGGGGAGACATTTTATTAAAAGTTGTGGGGTCCATTATCGCTTGTCCATCACGAAGGCTTACAAACAAATTGCCGTTTCATAATTCATGAGCAAATACAATTATTTCGATAGGACACTTTATGGTTCGGTCCTATCTCGTATCCTTAATGTCAACACTACACAAAGATCACCGTTCGCACAGGATAAACTAAACATTAATGGCAAAAGATCTAAAGGTGCTGATATCTTTGAAAGAACAGGAAGGAGGGTTAGATTGGAGCGGTAAAAGCCCTCCGTCATCACACAACACCTTAAAAGCTATGCAATTTAGCGTTTGAGTGCTCAAATTATTCACGTCAAAAACTGACCGCACGAATAACCGGGGTCGCTTAACATTCTTGTAGAGCCTAGCTGTAACCTAGGTCCTGCCAGACTGCTATTGGCCTCCGCAATTAGCATAACAACTGCAAACATAAATTCCACAAACAAAAGCAATTACCACTGGAAACTATCTTGGCGCAAAGCTTTTTTTTACTTCTTAGGCACCGGCCTTTTTAAATGTAAAGACTAAAAGCCTAGTGAGAGAAAGACCTTGCTCTCGGCTTTAAAGTGCAATTGCTCTAGAAACACCTGTTCTAGCATTATTGCGAGGATATCTTTTGGTCGTTGTATCATCGATTTAAATTATTCTAAGCCTCTGGCTGCGTGCTTTGTTTCTAGTTTACTAGACTCATTAAGATCGGTCCGGGAGAAACGCGAGCTAAATAACACACAAAAACACGGCTTTCATTTAATAACTTTTGCTAAACTGCTGTCAAACTCGAGCGATGGCTGAATTGTCTGAATCGATCATTCACGGCTATTTCGCTAAGAAAGTCACATTGGTTTGTTCACAGCAAATATTTTTGCTAAGGGTATTCTTTATTTCTTTGCTCGTGACATTTGCACGCTCAAAAACGGAGCGATAAAATCTGTAAGTTTTTTTATGGCGCGTGGGACGAAAGAAATGTAGAATTTTTAGAATCCAATTTCTCATTTCCGGAAACTGAGGCAATTAATTAACAAATTTGGGTTGCGTCAATCATTCCACAAAAGCCATTTCCAGGTGCCTTTTCAGACAGCTGTAGATCTACAGTGATTATAATGGTAAGAATTTCAAATGACCTTCATATTGCAAGCCGCCCATTTTGAATAGATGTGTCAAGCTTTCACAACTTCCAAATTTCACCCGGCAGGAGTGAAACTTGGCCAAAACTTTCTCATAACTTAGAACTTGGCTTGCGACCGAGATTATCTTCATGAAATGAGCAATCGAACAAGATGAATTATTGACCGACCAACTTAACACTGCTAACCCTTGCAAACAGACATTATTTGGTTGTTTCCGACCCTTAGTGTTTAAGGATCCTATTTCTAAATGTTTGCATGCTTGGTTCTCGATCAAAATGCGAGCATTAAGGAACTTAAATTCAGGCAGAGAGACCTCACAACCTTTAGTTCTCTGAAGGCGCAGTTTCTATTATGCTCAATCCAACCTGTTTGCTTAGCGCCGGCAACACTATCTGTGCGTCGAAATGGCTTGTGTTGTATAGTGTTTGCTGCAATTTAGTTTTTATTACCCTATCTGGATGTGAAAAAGCGTCTTTGTTTTGTCTACAGAAGATTTACTAAGCGTTAATCGCGCCACGATGCAAGCAATAAACTTTGTTAGAGAGTGGAAACCGAATGTTGTCACTAAAGGATTATGAAAGACTTTAGAATTGCAATTCCTTTAATACCAGGGAATCTAAAGGAAGCGTTAAACGCACTGTACTACTTAGTTATCTGGGCTTTTCAAACATCACGGAATCTCGTTTAATCGGCCCTGCTGTGAACTACCGCAATTTTTCCTATTATGTAGAGCCGTTATTTAGGTCGAACCCTTAGAATGTAAAAGACACCTCAATTATGCACGCTTTTCTTTGCAATCGGCTTTCTTTAGAAATTCTAAGTGATAGTTACAATCCTGACAATATGAAGAAATAAAAGGCGCCTAAGGTTTTAAAGACCTTTATTGGTGATTAAGAAATTTTTATCATCCTTCTTTCCTTGACTAGTTTAGTCCCTACATTAGGAGGGAATCGAATTTTGTGGTTAAATTTAATTTAACTGACACACCTGTCGTGGAGAGCCGTATGTTATAACCTTGCTTATGTTGGTTTTGCGCTAATCTCACTAAACTCTTATTCTTCATTCAATAACTAAAGGAAGCACTCGACAGCCGACTAGCCATTGATGTGCACCACTAATTGCAATCATTTCGCTCTCAATTGTCCAAGTTTTTTGCGGAGTGTTCATTAATTTTTGCGCCCTTCAATTTCAATACGTTTGTTTCGACGGAAAATATCATAGTCTTTCGCGTGGACTAATGTGAGCTATAGTGGTGCCTCTTAATAATTCTTACTTCTAATTTCCTGCGAGAGAAGATGCGACATTTCATTTTTCTAATAAGGAACAAAGCTGTCAATTTTGGAAAGTGTTCCTTCTGTTTTGAAAATGAGCTTAAATTTTAATATGTCTTGTGTTACTTTTCAAAGGTAAACAAACCACGTTTGCAGATCGATCATCCGCAGTGTTTTATTATTTTTATGCCAGTGAAAATTCTTTTTAGAGTTTTTCCAGATTATCACGTGCATAACTCTTAAAGCAACCTCGAGACATCCCTACACTAAATGAAAAAAAAAATGGTTTTAAAATACGTGAGTCAAAGCGGAAAGTTTGAACAAGCGCCTATAAAAAATGTTTGTTGAACTTTGTGTACCAAAAGAAACGATTTTGCCCATCAAGTAAATGTTACGGAGCCTGTTAAGGCTAACGTTGTGTTCTCTGAACAGTCTATATGTACTGGACACCGTAAGGCCCTAAACATAGACCACTGTCCGAATTGTTCCGTAGTTTATTTTGGGTGATGTGAACATCGTAAATTTAGATGTTTGACATGCTTTAAGCACCCAGGAAAAGCAGTTATGCACGAAATCCTGTGAAAGCTAGTGTAATTCAAATCTACAGACGTGCTGACAGGTAAATTCGCTCTTTAAACAGCGGTTTCTAAATATTTGAGAAATGCGAAAAGCAGCCTTACTCAGTCCGTAAAAAAAGGCAGAAATACGCTCTGTTAACATAACAGAACAGGAGAGTACTGCCTAGCCATGATACGTTCAAATGAAATATAAACATTTTGAGTTCACTCGCCTTTACTAAGAACTGTATTTGTGATTTGCGATGTTCCTCTACGGCTTCGGACGTAAATAGCATCATCTCTATCGGCTTTTGATCTTCAGTTTCGATGACAAAAAGTTAAGATAGCTGTTTGCCCTTGGGCGCTTAATTATCAAACACTTATCTACTTATTTCGGTTTAAATCACCCCCCAAAAATTTCACATCATACAGTTTCAACGGCTTAACTTTCAATACGTAAGCCACAAATCAACGATTTCAACATTTTTTGGCGGGAAATGGAACGTGACAATGATTTTTGGCGGGCTCACTGAAGTTTAACTGTTCAATAGTTAGCTTTCTTTAACCAACAGCCATATCAAATCTGCAAACACAACTCAACAAAACAGTCCAAATATTGGAACGGGCGTAAAAAACTACCGAACACAACAAGTCACGAAGAATTGCTTCCTTAAACATTACAAATATATCTACCAAACGAAAAACGTATTTTTTTGTGGAAAAAACCCAGTGATTTGTTTATTTTAAGAACTGTAGTTTATCCATTGACAGAAAACAACCCATCTTCCTTGTTCTTCATTGGATTGAACCGAGTTTTAAGCAGCTCGGAGACTTTTTAACGCTACTCACGTCTCACGTTGGAAATTCAAAAAGTTTTACCTGAGTCAAGATTTACTTTGAGTCGTGTCCTTGTTTCTGACTGTTCAAATTTTAACGGTTGTAGTCTCATAAACATTCAACAACCAAGAGAATTCTTGTTTACTTTGTCGTTTGTCAGCCCACAAGCTTCTATCGAAATTGCCTCCGGTAAGAACATTTATCACAATTCGGTTTGACCGTTGGTCTTTACTCCCAATCTTCCTTGAAGGAAATATAGCAATTTTTGGAAAATTCTCTTCGTCAAAAGGATTCAAATAACAAAAATATAATAAAGATACATTAAAAAATTCCTCAAACTTAGCTTACCTTTGTAAAACTCGAGTTGGCTTCGCAGATAAGTATGTTAATGAAACGAGTTGTTCTCTTTTGAAAGTCTTGTTGATGGGAACTGACGGGAATTCTTAACTGCCTTGAAAGTTGTTTAATTACAACTGAGTTTGGGTGTTAGAGACGTCTCTCTTTATAGAGCAGCTCTTTGTGTATTATGCAGACTTCCTATTTTCTCCGCCAATTAAAATTCACAAGCGCTCTGAGTAAACTTTCTAAGCTCATCAGCGATTGGTTGATAAAAATCGTATTTTCATGCTAAACATTTCACTTTTCTTGACACTCTGTAAATGTTTGGTTTGTGTCGTCTCTTTTATCCATTGTTTTTTCTCTCAGATTTAGCAGTTTGGTCGTTTTCCTGTCAATGTTTGGCTGTGTCTCTTTGTCATTTATTTGTCACGTAATAATTTTCTCTTTGTCGGCAAAATATTTTTGCTTCAATGAAACAGTGACATATTTGCGCCCCAAACATATTCAAGTATACTAACAAAGAAAACCGACATCGAATGTTTTCTTCAGATTGCCTAAATGGAGGTTTCTTTCGCTGTCATTCACTTTACTTCCTACCCGTAGTTTAAAAAAGTTTTCCACAAAATCCTAAATTTTTACTCTATTAAAACTCCACTGAGTGTGAAATCCTAGAAAAACTTTTAATTTTAACTCAGCTTAACTTATTTCACGAAATCGTTCTTTCCTATTTCGTTTTAAATGCGTAATATAACGAGTTAGAATTGTGTGACGGTGGTTTTGTTAAACAAACAGATTTATTAACCGTAGTGGTAGTTTGGGATACGGTGTGACCTTGATACTATTTCATTATTCTTTTCATAAAATCTTTTATGTGTGGTTACCAAGATGAGGTGAAAGTAAAATGGCTTTTAATGAGTCTCAAGGCACAGGTGAATAGGCGACTAAAAGAACCTTAAATATTCTACTGTGTACTTGGGAAAAATGAGAATATAAGTAAAATTTGGTTAAGGAAAGTCCGTTCCGATTTTAAGCCGATACAACGTGTCTGTTTGTTTGCACAAATCAGAGTCTTTTTTGACGACTTGAGTGACAACTCGACAAACGGGTGAGAGACATGTCGAAATGAACCTCAAAAATTTTCATTATCGCAGATTTCATCAAATTATCTCGCAACTTTTCCTAACCGTTGCTCTTAGAGATATTTTTGTCTCCAAGTTCATTCTCTTTTTTTAATTAACTAACAAAGCGAGGAGAATTTTCACGCCAAGGCGTGTTAACTGGCCAAAATTTACCTAAAGTGAAACACAATTTTGTTTCATTTACGTATAAATCTTACTAGCCTGTTGGTAATTTTACCAGTTAGGTAAAATTATTAATTATATGAGGTCGTGAAAGCAATATATTTTGTTATTGACAGCTTCGTAAAGAACCAGGAACCCAAATCATTTGGAGTTTAGTTTTTAGCGAGCATTTAATGAAAACTCGGTGAAGACTTTTTTCAATCAATGACCGTCTAGCTCGTGCTTCTAAGGCGTGCTGTGTTATCTCTATTCGCCGCGTGGCGAGACAAAAACGCGTGTTCGGCATTAATCGTCTTTAACACCTGCTAAGAACAGCTTAGCGATAACCTTGCCTTGAAGAGATACAAGTTATAACTAATTACTACTTTGCATGAAGCGACGTCGCTTAACAGGAAAACATCTTGGTAAGAATACGTTGAGTCAACGCAACAAAGATGTCGCTAAAACTTAAGAATCTTTTTCCTCCCACCGAGTTGAGCAAGCATTGACTCTTTAACAAAACATTGTGCCAGCCTGGAAAATTTTAGCCGAGATAGATTAAACTCAGCAGCTTTGTTTCTCACACCGTTTTACATTTTTTTACGTTTTTGTTATTAGTGCCTCAGCCAAGTCATTATCATTCCTCCTTGTTCGTCTCAAACAAAGGCGTGTTTACACAGCCTTTCACTTGAAAAGACGCTCGGCGGCTAATACTTTCGCAGTCGCCTGTAGTAACGACCTTTTCTGACTCAGTAACATGAGAATTTGCTTGAAAAGAACAGCTTGTACCTTAGCACGCGTAATATTGCCTCTAACGCAGTTGTGAAGCTCGTGAAAATAAATAAGTCTTTTACATTTTAAATTATAAAGCCTAATCGGCTCAATACTGTTAGGCGAAAAATTTAAAGAAAACTTAAGTTTATAAAAAGCATGGCAGAAGAGGAAATAAGGTAACACCTAGTCAAGCTAATTTTAGCGGTCTTGAATAACTGCTGCACAATTTTGATCAAATTTTCCACGTGTAGGTGGGTAACCCTGTTAAGAATAATGTGAGAGGAATGATTTCAAGTCACGTTTTAAGCAAGAAGAAAGGAACAGCTACAGAAAGGAAAAACGTTCGATAAACTAGTTCCTTTGTACCTTAATCTAAGTTTAATACATGAAGTCACTAATACGGTAGTAATTTCACCGGGATTTAAAGACTTCGGTGTCACTTGTTGGAAAAAAAAACTGAAGGAGTTTACGGACATTCCCTCTCAAAACAACAAGAACGAATGAGTAGGCGGTATTGAAAATGCCAAGATAAAATGACAAATCTACCATAAGTTCAACCTGTAATTCGTGAGACCTTTTAAAATAAGGGAGCCGTAAGTCATGTTCCTCTCCACACGTTTAAATTACGTGACAGAGAAATCGATCTCCAACTTGAAATTCAGCATTCAAAAACGCACTTCTTTCTTAACCAAATAGAGAGGATTTCAGCAGGTGTAAAATTCATTTGAATCCTACGTACGCACTCAATCTAGAAACATGAACTTCGGTAACCTTGCTCCTTCAAGGCACATTTAATATTCCGAACAATTTCGAGATGAATCAGTGACTGAACATGAACCCAATTTTTTAATATTCTACAGAAAGTTTACAGAATCTATATAAATAGCCTTGCAAACACAACATAAATTGCCAAACGTTTACCTATTCTTTCAGATATAGAAAACAGGAGTGTATTTTCGTTATTCTTTGACAAACAGGAAGAAACAATATCAGTTGAAACAGAGAAAAAAATATAGAAAGGACCCTTACTCCGAAGTTGGCATCACATTTAAGACCCAATAAAAACGAAGCACTTTTAACACAGGAGGAAAGATAATTTTGGGGTTTCAGTTAATATGAAGATTCTTTGATCTTCAGACGACCGTGATTAGCTGTTTCCTTAGCTTTCTTCGCAAAGCTTACCTAATTAAAGTTTAATTGTGCTTAAATTACGCCAACATCAAAACTGTATCAAGCTTCTCATTATTGTTCGAAAAAAAAAGTGTTGCTTGGCAAGTGCCTCACTTTTCCTAATTTTTTTTCGGCGAAAGTGAATCGTTACAGTTTGGTCTGCTTTTGGAAATGTGTAGCTATAAGGCTCACTGGTCATCATAAGGTTTCCAAACATTTTCACCATGAACGCAGTGGCATCTTCGACGAACTGAATAGATCAGTCACACATCACTAGATATTGTGGAGAAACATACAATCTTGGCAAGAAGGATAATGATCTTTGGCAAATGTTGATATTTGAAATAACCAATTAATCATGTGAGTACACTGAACTAAAGCCACAGGTCTTCGTTTTCTGTCAAAGGAAGCCTTTTGCAAGAATACTTTCGCAAATGTTTATTCCAAAGTCACAGAACTCATTATCGCTGGAGATCTAAAAATTAGCCAAAATTAAGGGTCATCGACATCCGCTCTCGCCGAACAAAAATGTTTTAAATCTTGTTAAATAATCACTGTACTTAAATGGAGAGTAAAGATAACAGAATTTTCGCTAAAATAGCTCAAATAAGGTCTTTAACATCTTATATCGCGGCTTCTTATGTTCTTTTAAGTGGACAACGAAAGAAAATAAATCCAAATGAAGGCAATTAAAAAACAACATACATTACTTTGTGACAAAAAACGGAAAAGACTCAACATATTAGGTTTGAACTCCAGCTACAGGATCACCATGGTTCACATCACAGAAATCAGAAAAATGCTCTCGAGTTAAACAAGAAAACTGAACTAAATGGTTTAACCTTTAATTGATTGTAAACTGCATAGCAGTCTGGTAAAGTTCCCTGCACAGTGTTGTAAAGCGCCATGAGCTCAGGATATGACCGCTATATAAATAAAAGTTATTATTATCATTATTATTATTATTATTGTTATTATTATTGTTGTTATTATTAACGTAATCATGCTACAGCCGCATCTCAAACTATGACGGTCTATGCCTGACTTTTAGCCAAAACAAAAATTAACATTTTAAACTTCAACTCTTTATTGAGAGAATTTTCTAATCGCCCAAAAATCTAGCTAACTGAGATTGAGTGCATTGAATTTCAGAATACATAAACACCTTTGAGCACAAATTAGGACTGTATCCCAATATTTTCATTTTCCAAACTCAAAGATCAATTAAGATCACACGGTCTGTATGGACTAACAACAGTGGCGTACTTGCTTCAAAACTGAAAATTCTCTAAACACACGAAGAGAAAATTTTTCTTGAGGGGATTTGCAAAAATTCTGCTATATTTATAATATTTCACCCAGCTATTGATCTATTAAAAAAAAGAGCAAGGTCGTGATTTCCAACTGCATAATTTTCCCACACTCAAGGCCCTGTACCGAGCTTAGAAACCTTAGTCACAAAGAAGCTACCGCAGCAGGATTTCAAACAGTCTCGACTAACATTCCCTTAAGTTAGGCAAAAGATTGCTTGAATCTTTTCGTAATTCCGTTCGCTTTTTATTTGCAATATCTAGCAAATCTGAATTATACACAGAGAGAATAGCCAACGAGTACATCTATTTGTACGAGAATCCAAAGTAAGGAGCTGTTAAAATCAGAGAGGAATTCATCCAGAGGATGTGCAATAGCCAAGAGAATTAAAACTTATAATCTCTTGAAACAGATAGCTCACTCAAGAAAGAAAAATTTGAGAATTTTAACTTTGATCAAAGTTTACCTTAAGTAAATAGATACTAAAGAACTTTGTATTTTGACCTCTTCGCTATCTTTTTCATTTAACAGTTTATTAATTTCTGGAAAATCAATTCCCTTGTAGTTTAAATAGCAAACACAATTCTCAGTAGTTACTCGACAATTAACATGCAAACAATAATGTGGTAAATAGATCAACTGTAATTAAATTTGACTAGTGTAACTGTATTGTTATATATGTATTGTAAGTAGTGTAAGTTAATGTAGTTTAAACATGGTGTAAAAAGTAATTATAGTGTAAGTACATGTGTAAGTGTAATAAACAATAAAAAAATAAAAAAATAAAAAAATACTAAAGAATGCAATCATGATTACTTTGTAACAGTATCTAGACGTTAAGGAAAGGATCCCCCTTCGTGAGTGCTTCGCAATGTTAAAATTGACGATAGGAACACATTTTCCTCATAGCAAAAATAGATAGTTCAAGCAGTATATATTGAAAATTTTCAAGTCCATGCCACAAAATTTATCGTAGAGGTGACAATCTGAAATTGTTCATTATCGCATAACGTTTTAAACTAGACATTTGAAATACTGAGGTATAACATCAACCACTAAAACTTTATTTGAAAGTTTTTCTTTTCCAAAGTTGACATTACGTCTTCTCAGCTAAAATTGTTTCTAAAGATTTGTACATTGTACAGGTGGAAGAACAAAAGGACATGTAGTCCCCTACAAGGTTCATCCACCTAAACCCAACCCACCCATCCCACCCCGGGGATTTGTACATTGTACAGGTGGAAGAACAATAGGACATGTAGTCCCCTACAAGGTTCATCCACCTAAACCCAACCCACCCATCCCACCCCGGGGATTTGTACATTGTACAGGTGGAAGAACAATAGAACATGTAGTCCCCTACAAGGTTCATCCACCTAAACCCAACCCACCCATTCCACCCCGGGGATTTGTACATTGTACAGGTGGAAGAACAATAGGACATGTAGTCCCCTACAAGGTTCATCCACCTAAACCCAACCCACCCATTCCACCCCGGGGATTTGTACATTGTACAGGTGGAAGAACAATAGGACATGTAGTCTCCTACAAGGTTCATCCACCTAAACCCAACCCACCCATCCCACCCCGGGGATTTGTACATTGTACAGGTGGAAGAACAATAGAACATGTAGTCCCCTACAAGGTTCATCCACCTGAACCCAACCCACCCATCCCATCCCGGGGAAGGACATCCATCACACAGTAATCTCGTGCATGGGAAATTAACGTCTCCTACCCCTCCTGCAGGAGACGGGACCTCCATTTATTCGTCCCTATCCGAGAAGACTAGAATATCTAACCATTTCTTGATGTTATAGAAAGGCAGCATATTCTTCTCAATTATTTTAAGACCCTGAGTGTTGGTCCGGCCGGGGCCGGACCAACAAAGAGATTTGATTTTGGTGCTGCATCAGATAAAACTTTTCTCCACAGTTTAATGTTTATTGGTTTTACCCCTGGCCCCGTGTTATAAAGGGGTGTATTATGCATGTATACATGTACCATGTCACCCTCAAAATGTATTGCTCTGCTCAACAAAACTGTGAACACTGCACATTAAATTACTGGGACATGGTGGACAAACTATCAAACCTTGGCGAGGTCATGTCATAGTAGTCTTTTACTACAACCTCGAGACCCAAATAATTTAAAACGATTAGATATCCACATTTCAGTTTTGTTATTGAAGAAGAATATAGCTGCATGATGGCAATAAAAAGCCATTATTCGGAGCAGTTCTTTGTGGAATATTTAGAATGAGATCCAAACTGAAATGACTCTAAAAAACTCAAGCAAGATTGATGCGCTTCCAACATAATAGAAAAACATGTGTGACATGTTTCGATGTATCATGAGTGAGACTGCACATCATTCTGCCGATGCTGTTTCGTGTCGAAGAAGACAACTTTAAAAAGGTGTCAGACTCAAAATTATCTTAAGTCTTGCTCGAGATTTAAGTTTGGGGCTATGGCAAGTATGGGGCTATTGCAAGTTTGGGGCTATTGCAATCACATATTACCGGTTTCCCTACATTGACATCTTCACACACTTCTCTAAACAATGCCAAACAGTAACCCTTGCGGACTTGAAAAACCCTCCAAAATAAGGTTCATTCAGCAAGAATATAGAGCCTAAATCAGGACCGTAAACTCTGAGAGTCCTTTTAAACATGAATACCGAAAACGCATAAGAAATGGACAATAATTAGTCATGGAATAACACCAATTTATCACCGACAATAAGCAACAACTTCTGCTATAGGGATGGGGTGGTCATCAGGTCCACTCTCTGTGAGGTAACTTTGCTGATTTGCCTCGATGCGCGAATTTGTGTTCATTGCTTCATGCGCCTTAAGTAAACACATGAGCTAGTCTTCGCTTAAATCAGTGAGTATTCTCAAATATCTAAATTGTCAACTTGTCGAACCATAAAACAAATATTTGGCTTTCAGATTTTATGCTCTCGTGGTTCAATTGGAAACTATGGAACGTTTGATTTGAAAAGCGACAAAGACGTAGCAACCATTGATACATTTAAGGCCATGCGAGTTAAAAAGCGAATTCGAGTGATCAAGGAGCAAGGCATTTTGGTCTCTCATTTAGTAAATCGCCAAATATTTATGTTTTCATTTCTAAACTGTAGGGTAAACAAAGACGTATCTGCGATAATTCAAGCATTACCGGTTCAAAATAATGTTCGCGATCTAAGATGGAAACAAACTTCCACTAACCTCAAAAATTAAAGTGAGTCCGAGCTTTGCCTTTGTGTCGTTTTCTGAAAATCGTTCACTGAACTATAGATAGTTTGTAAAATCGCTCATTAGCTAAGTGTGAGCGCCGCACCAACTCTTGAGGGCTATTTGCTCTTTTGTTCGGGGAAAGTCAACAAACATTAAGCCTATTAAGTCCTTCCGTCACGGTCGAGATCTTCACAAAGTGTTTCTTCTCGACGAGTTTTCAGATTCACATGACAAGTTCTGAGCAGAACTGATGTTCACTAATTACGTCTTTACGGCCAAGCCATGAAAACTGACACACAGCTTTAATTTCTTTTTCCCCCGTCATTCTAGCCTCAATGGATTGGGCGGAGAAACAAAACAAAAGATAGGCGATTTTAATCACTGTTGAATATTTAAAACTTCACCAGTAACCTGTCAGGACTTTCAAAGACCCCATCTGTCCGGATAATGACAATTTTTCGAGCTTTCGGTGAACCATTCTTTCTCTTGGCGCACGAGATGACTAGCGGGTAGAAAACTGGTCATAGATTGTGAAAGAAGATAACAAACTCGGTAAAGCAGGTGACAACTCAATCGCAGCAAAGCTCAGTTAAACATGTGAAATGGTACTTCATTCGCAGGTTTTTACTTTCATTGTTCCCTTTATAGCTTTTTGAAAATGAAAAGGAAACATCGGGTGCGAAAATTCTATTGCTACCATATCGTAACCTCAAGCGACAGCTCTAAACCACATCAGTGAAGCAGATTTTCTCACACAAACTTACTTCATAAACAGTGCATTGAACCCTCAATAAAACGTCCCGTGTCTTTCCTGTGTTTTTAGTGGGAAAAAGATCTATTTCTAGAGTTGAAAATAAACATGTAAACTAACTCTGCCAAAGTCAATAAAATCTGAATGATAACACGAGTAAACAGTGAGCTGTCGAAAACAGTGGGGAAAAAATAAATATTGGGCTGACTTGAACAGCACTCTTGCAAAGTAAACACTCTGCGTGTAATTAGTCCTGATAAAAAAAAAAATGGAATATATCGGGTGAGTTATCCTGTACACAACTACATCGGGGTAATACAATTAATTTCTACAGTCCGTAATTTTTCTTTGTTTTTGTAACATTTCAACCCAAGACAAAGGTTTTTTGTGGGATGTACTCATCTTTTACACCAAACCCCCAAAGCGAATATCATTTCCTACCATGCAGTTTCTTTGGCGCAATTTGTTTGCGATCACCCAACCGGCATGCACCCATTTATTTACGAAAATGCAAGACTTTTCAAACATGTCAAGCAAATATTTTTTTCTTGAGCAATATGCTAAATATGAATATTTGGACTTATTTCAAAAGAAATTTTTCATTTTTATCCTTAATTCAATATACTTAGTGAAGGAAGTTTATATAACTTTCACGACGCAAACCCCCAGGGAAAACTTAACTGCCAACTTAACTTTTCAAGGTCATCGAGTAAATTTTCAACAACAGAATAAACAGTTGTTCAAGAACACAAAATGCTGCTTTTCAATCTGGCGTTTCCATATAGCAGTTTGGAACATTCATTAAATTTCCATTCTAGACATAAACGAAAAACTCGTGGATAAAAAGAGAGCGGCTCGTAACATTAAACGCGCAGACGTTTCGCCAAATGACCGAGAAATATCCCACGAGACTACCTGCAGCACCGGCATCTGCACGCGCTACTACCCGGTTGACGAGATTGCTTCAACTAGTTCCACCTGCTGCCAAAATTTGTCTTTTGTGTTTGCCTTCTTTCAACTTACCTAAAGAACAGATGATTTGTGCTTTAAACCCAACCTGCTGTCAGATCGTGTTTCTTGGGGCTGCTGTGTATCAAAACGTGTTTTAAGATGCGTCGCACAAAAATGTCCCTCAACCAAGTCACGAGGAAGATTTTCCTACAGACAAATCGATGAATGAGATGCTTGTTAGCTTAACGTATCCGACACATTGAAGACTCACCTCATTAAGAAAAATCTCTTCACTGCTTTTGAATCATCAAATAAGTCGTCAGCAGAACGTGACTGGTGCATGAATATTGCGAAACAACAGCACCCTTGATTAACCCAGACATATGTTGAAACAAAAAACAATTACGATATGCGGAGGTCGGAAATGTTCAAATATTTGTCTATATTGATTTTTTAATATTCCTATGCCTATGAACATTATCTTTATTGCCGCTTTGCGGCAATAAAGAGAGGGGAGGGGAATAAAGGGAGGGGAAGGAAAAGTATTTTTTCCTTCCCCTCCCTCTCCCCCGTTGCCCATTTTTCCACTTAACACCAACACCCTCAGCAAATATTTCCTCGCCCCAATCCTCCACAGTTACCAAATCTAAGGTGGCGGCCTAATACGAAAATGTGCACTCGTGCGCCCAAAATACGCCGGCACTGCAGGCTACAGCTATATCTAAGATATCGGTAAACAGTGAATTATTTGTCGCACGAACACCATTTGTTTAGCTTTCGTAAACCACGAGAGTGTTAATAGATCTTGTTTCAACACAGACGCTCTGCTCAAAGATACGTTATTTAGCCTTTTCTTTCCTTTAAATGAGGCTTGTCTTTCCAAGTAAACAAAGTTAATTTTTGGTGTAATCTTCCTGTACATACAACTCCCACGTAATTACATAGCAATTTCAAATAAATGACCCCTTGAGCAACGGTCTAAAAACAGCTAAATAATCAAAATGATTTAAACCGGCTCACGTATGATAATTTTTATGTGAGAAACCCTTAAAATAACCAACATCCCGCAATTTTAAGGTAAAATGCATGTAACATTTTATATTTGTGTAGGAGTCTTCTTTCTCGAAAACAGACTTCCGAAAACAAACACGATTTTCACAATTCTTTTCCAACGAGAGACCTTAGCATTTAGGTGAAATCTTTCCTCGGTCGCTTTAAGTTTATATTCAAATTCACTGAAAATATGAGATTTTAGCGAACGGCATAAACGATTCAACGGAGTATTGATACTCTCATCAAGGAAACTTTTAGTCAGCAGATTGGAAATTTCCAATCGGTCCGGCGCAGTGAATAGTACGACGAAACATTAAGAGAAACGGTCATTTCAATGTGGGTATTCCATATTGTTGAAGCAAGCAAACACAATGAAATTGGGAAAATGGGAGAAGAAGACTTTATTTTATTGCCATATGTTCACCAGTTATCATCTGGGCGTCCTTTTCCGATCGCAAGGACAATACCTTGCATTCTAAGCAATAACGAAAAACGTCAGGGAAAATAAATCAGTGATTATCTTGAAGAGTGTCTTGTTTAAGTGTTTGGCAGCCTCGAGGTAAGCACAAAACGGTTAAGACATCCAAGTTTTACGCTTAAATTCAAACCATTAAATGCCATTTTCATCCATATTCCTTGGACTGTTTTGAATAGGCAATATAACAGTATATGATGTAATGTAGTCCCCCGGTCTATGAGTAACAATGTTTGACCAATCTTGTCTCTTATTTATTTATTTACTAAATATTTATTTATCGGTCGTGACCTGCATCATATTTACTTTAACTTGCAAGTATTTCATTTGCAGTAAACAGACACAAGATCAGGAATAGAGAAGTGATTCAATCATATAAAACAATTAAGAAAGAACAAAGCTCCTTGGGGAGGAACAGAAATCCCATCAAATTAAAATTGATGATATCAATACGAACAAGAAAACAACCATGTAGTTAAAAATTAGAATTCTTGACTAAATTAGCCTTTCCCCACAATTTTGTGGGTGCTTTTCACACGATTTAGCCCTATGCCTTCCTATTCAACAATTTTCCTTGTAAAAATGCTAAATTGGCGCTTCAAAATTTTCCGCGACAATGTGCAACTCCCGAAATCGTGAAATCAACGTGTCACTAACGTTTTATGTATTCATTGGATTCCCATTGGTGTTTTTTTTTCTTCTTTTAAAGAGATGTTAAAATACGAACATCGATTCAAACGTTTATCCTGTTTAAGACACAAGAACATTCTTAGAAAATCGCCATCGCACAGGTCGTCGGTTTCTCAAGAAGTTAAAGTTAGAAAAATTATTTATTTGTTCCGGCAAATGAATGAGGCTGCTTTTACCAGTAAAAAGTGTTTGTTATCAATTATTTTGCTCTAGGAGTGTTACTACCAGTATTATGTTAACAGTTTACAGTAATATTTAATGGTAAAGACAGAAAAATACCACATGCCTCACTGTACAGTATAGTACTTTGACCAAATTTATTTCTTTTGGCAAATGATAGCTCTTCCATAGATAAATTATTCCATTGTGTCTGTATTTTGTTGAAAACTCAAGAAATCTATGTCTCGTTCATTTCATAATGCATTCCTTTAGAAAGTCAATTATGTCCACCGTTAAAGTAATTGCCATAAGACTGATTCACTTCCATACTGTCTGTTAAGTCTTAAAATTGCCACGTTTTTAATATACCGTAGTCTCGAAACGAAAACAACCCAAAACTAAGCAGACATCAAATTGTATTCATTTCGTGGGTAATTAAAACCAGAAATTTGACCGAGATCCCAGCAGTTTTCTCCACTCACAACTGACCGAGTCATTGTGTTTAAGAATATGAAGAAGTGGAAACTATTACTTTAACGTAAAACAGATAAAAACAATATCCTGTGTTTTGAATACACTTCACCGGAATAATTTGAATCTAATTGTTTGCCTTTCTATAAAAATTCTTGTCAGTTTCTCTTCCTGCGGGTACCTAATAATCCTTTCTGCCCTTTTTAATTTTGAAAACAAAGGCAGTTTAAACTGCCCTATACAGTGTTTTTTCCTTCTTTAATAATCCATTACCGATTCCATTTCCTTCATGAATTATACTAACAATTAGCCAAGGTTTGCGAGAGAGACTTATGGTGCGGCGCTCTTTGGTTCCAAATATTAATTATAGAAAACAAACGAAACGTTTTACAAAGTCCACAAGTCATTTTTCTCTCCTGCGGCTACTAAAAATCAATTTGACAAGTTTTCCAGCATTAATTCCAACACGATTTGACCGCTGAGGCAAGACTAATTATTAAAAGGTCAATCTGGTAACAAGAGAAAAACTCCATGTATTTTCGGTGCCGATAGATGTCTTCAGTTAATTTGACAAATGGCGCCAAAATATCGAGCGGCGATCGGTAAAGAAAGTCATCCTTGTGAAGAAATTCATGATCACGAAATATAACAACTTAAGACAAAATCTTATATTTTAATTGTGACCCTTTACAATTTCTTGTGCCTTTAACTTTGAATTGAAATACGAAGCACCGAAGCTAAGCTGTCCATTTTTTCCATTTTAATCTCCTATGAATTTGAAAACCATTCTTGAAAAAGAAAAAAAACCTACTCCACCAGTTATGTATGTAGGCGTCACATTGTCCGAAAGAAACTGCGGCCTCACCTGTTTTGAGGGTCCAATTTCTTGAAAGATAATAGGAAGAAGGAAATTTTTCAATGTATTTTTTCATAATTACAAGGGAAATACTGGGGTGGTTAACTAATTACACGCCATAATTAGGTGGATCTCGGAACTCAGGTTTTTCCTTATCTTTACATTACGGCAGCTTCAAGGAAGTCGGCTCATTTAATGCAATATTTATTCAATCGAAGCTAGAATTTCAAACTTTGATTAAATACGGGGCTATTCTCTTGTTAGTTTTAGAAACAATAAAACAACAAAGCAGTTCTGGGATATGTATATCATTTGCTTTCGATTACCTGAAATATAAAACTGGACCAACTCAACTCATCATTTGGTTCTCCAACAGAAAAAGGTTTCATTTGTGTTAAATGCTCTACGAAATTCTTTTTTTTTTTTACGTTAAAAGTTGGGTCGTTATTTACTTTTCCTCAAGTGCTCTTCAGTTCAAAAAGATCAGAATTCCAAATTTGGTCCTCTGAAAACGTTTACATCGATGTATGAATACGTGTTCCTATTACAGAAATTGACAAAACCAATTTTAGCAAAAAGATCACGCGAATAGTATTTTCAAAGGATAAAACCGAAACTCCTGGATCAAAAATAATTTTTTACGAGACTGCTTATTTCATGGAGCTCTCAGCTTGCTTTTAACTCAGTTTCCGAGAGGGTAAAGTATTAATTCATCTCACTTAGTAAGATCTCATGTGTGAAATGTCTAAATTGCATTACGAAGCGTGGGGATTGAATTTCACAAAACACTCCCATTCCACAAACGGAAGGATGAATTAAACGCAACTGAGTACAAGATGACAACTGCACGACCATACTAAACTACAATAGAAATTTGAACGTATTTACTTTTCTCGGTACGTATGAGTGAGTGATAACCGGTTCATTAATGTAAAATAAATATAACGTCGATGAAGATAGTCTAAATGCACGTACCGGCGATAGATTTTAAAATTCAGCAGTATACAATATTAAAGCATTGAGCCATTATGTCATATGACAGCTTTTTGCCGCTTCGTTCTGTCAATTCGTAGACACCGTATGTTCGGTTGAAAAGCGAAATTTAAATACGTAGAAGTTTTAAGAAACAGATAGGTCTTTGAGCTATCGGATTACGCCTACACATTTGCCAGATGCATTCGATATCCCAAGTTTCGAAAAACTTCATATTTTTGCTTTTCACCACGTTTTACATTCGAAAGGTTTGTTGCAAATTTGATCGCCTAATATATCAAGTAACTTCTTTATGAAGACCTATATGAAAGCGCGATAATCTTTTGTCATAGATGTCTTCCCTTTTCGTTTATATATTGAATCATTGGGAACTTAAGTAGAAATTTGAGTTTACGATAATGGTCTGAACTTATCTCTTGACGATGTATCTCCTGCACTTATCCCAAAGATATGCCTTTCGCTGGAATATCGCGTAACATTGAGAAGTTTCGAACTTTTCAAGCGCGTCGCGCGGTGACTTCCATGTTCATCAAATGAATCACTTTGCTAACATAACAAATATTTTCGCGGAGAACATTTATACAAAAACAATGAAACTGCAAACATGTCAAAAATCGGGCACATCGGGTAAAGGGTAAATATGGAGTCGAGTAAAAGCCCAGAAAGATCAATATTTGTTGTACACTACTCGGATGATATTTTATGTAGCCTGAGCAAAGTAAACAAGTACGATGCATCTCACCTCTTAAACCATCAAGGTTGACAAACAATTTTAACAGCTCAGAAATATTTGATCTTCACGCCACGGAACCTGAAAAGGAGAGCAAAACTGTGAACTAAAAACGAGTTTCATAGAAAATTGAAAGAAATTTTCACCCACCGTACAAATCATCAAACTTCTGCCTATGACACTCACGCAACTCGAGAGAATGCAAGTGGTCTATTTCCTTATTTGCATTACGTATTTACAAAGCATTTTCGCGGGGATTTGTGGGAACGAACCTGAATTGTGGGAAAGAAGTTCAAGATTAGAGAACATAGAGCCATTTAACCGCGTAATACTCTTTCCTCGAGATTTCTAAACATCTGTAGCATTTAAGAAAGGAAAAGGCGAACAAAAAAATTCTTACACCGAGATTAAGTATTTCTAATGAAGGAGAAACAAGCAGACAAGAATATAAACGGGACGTACCAAAATTTGTGACCGTTTCAGTTTATTTCACTCAGGAGTTAGGGTTTTTAGGGCAGGTCATGGAGAAGGAAATAAGAAAAGAAACATCAAACTCTAGTGATCTCCTTGTCGCTTCTCAAGAGTAATACAAGTGCCGGTCTATTCCTGGAGAGGCTTCAGCTGTAAATTAAATATCTGCATAAACATAAAGCAATTCCGACAAGTCAAGGATATTGCGCGGTAAGAAATACACAAAGAAAGTGGCGTACTAAATTTTTGATATAAGTGAAAAGCAATCGAGTGCCACTCACTACATCTATAAGAACACTCGTCCTCAGAAATTCTGAACATTATCAAAACACACTTTCAATTCAATGAACGAACGCTATGAGAGTAATTTTAGCCCATTTTAAAAGCTTTAATCGAAGTGTTTAAGAAGGCAATTTGTACTGGAAGTTCTTTTTCTATTTACCTTTTAATAAAGGCGCTAAGTACAGTCTGTAAAACATGGCTGAAAACAAACTCATCGGTTAGTTAACCACACCCTGGGTAAACATGACAACTTCAACACTATTGGTTAGAATTTACCTCATTATGAGTGAAGACCAAAAGGGAACCTTTGATTCACCTTTTATACCTCTTCGCAAAATCAAAGTTTTCGTAAAATGGTAATATTCTCTTTTGTCGCTGGTATGACTATTATCGTTCAGTAAAACAAGCCTATAAAACTGTCTCGTCATTAGCGGGTGTTCCTGAAGTGCTATATGTTAGGTTTTGATTTAGAAATATTTCACTTTTGAAGCTAATTTCCTCTTTGCCTTCGCTTAGCGTAAATTGTAACAGCACGAATCATCTGATTTTTTTTGGCCAATGTATTAGTTAAGAACAAAACAGCACACGAAAAAACATATCCACAAGAAAACGACGTTCTTCATGTGCCAGACCTAGCCTGTTTGTTAGAAAAAAAGTTGCAATCGAAGATTTTAACGTGCGGAGGAAAATAATCTGCAGCATCAAAAATGTAAGAAAATGAGAAAGTTTCCTGTTATTTGATGATTTAAAAATATAGTATAGAAACGCAAAGTTATGATGGAGTTACACTTTCTTTTTTTGGGTGAGTCAAAGCGTTTAAAAACATAGAGCGAAATCGGGCATTTATACGGAATGAAAGTACCTGAGAACAATTTTACTGCAGGCGCTTATGTAGAGTTAAACGTTTTCCACACTAAATCAGAGGATCGAAACCACTCCCCTCACGGTCAACAATGACGCTGGTATGCATTACGCTTTAGATAAATGGCTTCGAGTTCGAATACCAAGTGCTGAAATTTTTAAAATTTTGACCTTCCTTAATTCCAGTCAAAATAAAGTAACGTAATTCTTGAGCCGAGAGGCCAGTGAAAGCGATTGAAAACGATACACACGTACAACGAATGCGTTTGTCGGATGAGACATGATCCGTAGATTCTGAAACCTTCTCGTAGATTGAGAAACCCTTGTGGCTTTTTTTTAAACCCATATTGAAAGATTGGTATCGATTTTCTTAAAGGCACAGATATCGATAAATTTATATATTTTTTCTCTTTCTAGTTAACACCTCGTTTTCGAATTCCACAAGATGTAAATATTTTAACATTCGTTCACAACTTAATTTATTTGCCAATAACTTTCTTTACAATGCATGAGATGGATTGATTCAGAAATAACTCTTGCTAATATTGCAAAAAGAAATTTTTAATTTATAAACAACCGTTTTTGCTGTAACGAAGCTCCTGCTCTGAATTTCAAGACAGAACTTAAGTTTGCAAACATTTTCTCTGTACACACAGTACGTAGCGAAACTCTTTCGACTGATATCAATATTGACCTTAATGGCAAATTGTGATAAATTCTAGACAAGTATTTAGCTGTAAAGGTAGTGTTTCAACCAGAACTCCAACCATTGTCACTGGACTTTATCATTCATCATGATCTAAACACATTAACTCAATAAACTGTTTTTAATTTTGGTTACTGCATAAAATGTGCACAATAGGTGCTGCGCCTTGATTCATTCGATGGAGGCTAAAGTGATATTTTTTCAGGTATGTAAACTGTAATTTGAAGTGCTAACACTCTTTTGTGGGCAGTAATTCACTCAAAAGCTGCCTTAAGTGAAGTGTTTCGAAGTAACTTTATTGCATATAAACACAAGCGACGAAGAAATATTTCAAACCTATTCTGTTGTCCGACAAAAGCGCAATATCTTAATCACATTTCTATGAAACCTTTAAGAGCTTCAATAAACTAATGGCGTAAAGCTTGTAGAACTGTAAACCTTTCCATTCTTTGACGAACATACCTTCAATTCACCCTCCTTCATTTTTGAAACTATAATTAACTGGGGGTTAAAGATAGAAACTCGCTCATGGCTGAAAGCGAAAACCTACCTCTCAGTTCAATGATGTACTAATAGCAAGGCCAGGAATGAACTGCAAGTCAGGTAAAAGTGATAAAAAGTAGCCTATGCGAAAGCCTCTGAGGTGTCCAAATGTCTTCAAGAGTCTTAGAAATTACTTACATAAAAATTCAGTATTGAATAAATTACAAAGGCGGCGAGTGCCTTTGATGCCCCAGTCAATAATTTCATAACTTGTGAATGATTGTTGCATATGACTTGATACCCGGTATTGAGTTAACGGCTTATTATCTGGCGAATTACTTACGAATATCCAGATGAAAAAGCCGGCGTTAATTTTTCCATGTCCTGTTTCAGAAAACTTCATATTATTGGCACACAGCGAAGAGAAAAGAAAGAAAAAAAAAAAAAAACCAGAGCTAAAGAATCTTTCAAAAGGAATCTTGGCTCACCAATTTCTTGCTTCTCGTTTTTAGTAAATTTTATCTTGGTAACCGCAAATCGAAAAATGTGTTCAAAGACTTGTGTCAAAACATATGAAAACAATTCCGCCAAATATAGCGGAATTGGAATAAAGAATATTAATAAAAGACTGTTTGCAATCTTAAAGATGGATTTTGTAGAGCGGGCAGATTATACACAAACAAAGCAATATACCTCTATTAATGAAACTTATGTCTAGTAAATTGACGTTTAGCATTTCAGAAAAAAATTCATGCGTCTATCTTTATTAATCTTTTAATCAAGCGGCTACTTTGAAATACTTCGCAGGAGTAAAGCGCATAGGAAATGCATGTGAAATTGTTAATTTTCGGAAATAAGAACTTGTTCTTAGTGGCAAAAACTGGGAAGGCGTGACATGCGATTAAAAGAATATTTGTCAATGGTTGGAGCTACTTTTCCTAACAATAGATCGCCTTTGTTTGCTCGAAAATCTAGCCACGCGTAAAAGCTGAAAGAAATGTTAAATACCAGGTTACTTTGACACAAAGACAAACTTATGAAGCGGTCAAATATGCGACTTAAAACCTTTGTTGCTATTGTTCACAGCTAAATCAGGAAAAAAGGTAATCATAATACCCTACTTTGCCGGCCAATTGACTTCTTTTTCAATACGGAATTCAAAAGATGGAAGGTGCTTGATTTTCAACAAAGCAAGCTTTGGTCTTGTGGTTTTCTCGATCAATTATCTTAACGCAGCTATATGCTTCTGGTAATTGTTCTTTATTAGGCCATCGTTCGCCAATTTTTTGGTCTTTTCAAATTTTGCTCTCCGTTCATGTGAAGCTGGGACAAAGTAGGAATATATTTGCTGTTTTTTATAGAACGATTCAATAAATGTTTTTTAGTAACATATATAAACAATGCTACAATTTCAATTTCTTAGAAATTAGTCGTTGGTAATTCTAAATATCACCTAGTACGTGCAAAAAAAGCAACAGGAATACGTATATTTTATAGATACAGCACTACTTTAACAGAAAAGCCGTTTTCTCTTTGTCAGAAAGAATTTTAAATTTTTTCTAGTCAAGTTGAATAAGAACAGCGAAAAGGTGAAATATCCGTTAGTAAAACAATCCGCCTGCCGCAATTTACCTTGTAACGAATCCACCGCCATATGCGGTTGTTTGATTATGGCGGACAGCTAACGCCGGCGATAAATTAGAATAATGCCAGTTAAGAAACCACGAATTACGTACAAGAAACTTGACTTAAAACACCTGTAATCTGGTCGTTACCAGCGCCTAATAATCAATTAACCTCTGAATTTCAGTACTGCATGGATTTTTTGTCACTAGTTATTATATGAGTTTTCCTCATCTCGGACCGTCACTAAAATCGCCGACAGTCGCCAAAACACACCAAGTATGTAAACAAGAAGAAGAGGGAAAAAAATGCCGATGCCGGAATATTTAAGTGATAGTTATTTTTAGGAACTAACAGATTCACACCTCTATATCGGTTCTCTTTGACACTGATATAAATCATATGAAATAAAGAATACTTTTAAATTCATAATGTGACGACCATTCATTATTTCCTGTTTGTTAAAATATGATTGCACTCCCTTGAATGGGTGCCTCTCTTGCCTCTGGCTAAACTGAGCTAATTAAAAATCTTTCGTAAATTCTGTTGTTATACTCTTCAATACAAAAGAAAAAAGTTTTTACTGATGTTACAGAGTTTAGTAGAAGCAACCTCCGTCTTTAAGCTTTTCTTTTCAATTTACTTGAAGAAACCTCACTTACAGCATAACGGGTGGTTCGCTTTGCCTGTTACAAAATCGAGTATGCAAGGTGCGTCAAAATTATCCCTTCAAGCCTCTATTTTTCTTCTTAACAATGTAAATGGAAAAAAAAAAAACACCACCAGTCCTTTTCTGGAAAAGTCCACCTCTGTGAAGCATCTCTAACCCTCTATCTTTAACCAGGTTATTGCTACCTCTTTTGTGTGCCCCCGGTTAAAATACTTCACCAATTGAGCTAACCGCCTCCCGGTTAGCTCAATTGGTAGAGCGCCGGACTGTTGTGCGGGAGGTCGTGAGTTCAAATCCGGCCGGACCAACACTCAGGGTCTTTAAACAACTGAGAACTGGAAGTGCTGCCTTTGTAATAATATCTGCAAATGCTTAGCCTTTCTAATCTTCTCGGATAGGGACGATAAATGGAGGTCCCGTCTCACAAGCCCTTGTATGTGATAAAAAAAAAATTTGTGGGACGTTAAACAACCCACACACTGTTCGAAAAGAGTAGGGCACGTAGTGCCCGGTGTTGTGGTCTATCTTTGTGTAGTGTCTATCAAATTGATGGGGGGTACTGCGCCTTTGAATATTGTATAGAAAGGGCGCAATATAAATAAGGATTCATTCATACCTCTTTTGTCTGGAACGGAGCTGATAATTTGTGCTCGCCTTCTCTTTGAAGGAAGTTCAACGCGGCGCAAAAACGATAGAAATACCTTGACACCATTATTTTCAACTGTACTCGTAAAATCTGCATCTAAAGTCTTTTGTTGCTTGAATTTCTTTTCTTTCTTTCTTTTCCTTTTTTTTTTTTTGCGACATTTCATGTAAATTTATCTAATATTACAGTATCCTCAACATCATTATCATTCTTCCAACTCTCATTTATCTCAGGAGGTTCTGACTTCTCTCCACATCAGTTTACTTTACCTGCACACGCCTTTCTCTAACAGGAAAAGCCTCT
>NC_142532.1:7364878-7409878 GCF_964205215.1 Stylophora pistillata
AGCAAGAGATGCTTTTAGTACAAGGAAGCTTTTTTGCATGAATTCTTTGGACCCTCAAATATGGAGCTGTTCAGTTCAATGTAAATACGAAAACCCTTTTCTCTTTCACAATTTGAGGATGCAATTAAGAATTATCTTATATGATACACATATATATAAGCAGCGTAAAATTGGTATACCTGACGATGAACTTCCAGTAAGAGGATCCACAGGATACAATGTCTCCACGTTAATTTGTAGTTAAATGTACGATAAGGACGTAACGAAGAGACTAACTCTTGACTGTTCTGTACGAGTTTAATGCACGAATGTAGAGAGCTTTTTAGTTTTCAATTTTTAACCTGAAGACGGTCGAGCGGCCGAAACGTCATGCATTAAACTCGTCCAGAACAGTCAAGAGTTGGTCTCTTCGTTACGTCCTTATCTAACCAGGTAGGTATAACAGTTTAGCAACAGAATAATAACTACTATGATTTAAAAAAAATCACTAAATTATTAATAAAAAAGTACTAATTAATATTTCACAGATAAGATAATTCTTAATTGCATCCTCAAATTGTGAAAGAGAAAAGGGTTTTCGTATTTACATTGAACTGAACAGCTCCATATTTGAGGGTCCTAAGAATTTATGCAAAAAAGCTCCCTTGTACTAGAAGCATCTCTTGCATTGTACAATGTTTCTTGTTAATAAATGTGAATGAGCCAAATGTAGAGGGTACATTTTTACTAGGAAATTTCTTCAAAGAGACAGCCTCATATTTAGGAAGATGATATCAGGTAGCTTTGCTATATTTTCAAAAGTCTGAAAACCGATTTTAACTTAACTTAACTTTATTTAAGGAGGGAAACGCAATAACCTAATACAGTTTTCTAACCTGCGGCCCTCACACTCACCCACCCCACCCCAGGGGAGGACATCCACCACACAGAAATATCTCGTGCGTGGGAAATTGACGTCTCCTACCTCTAACCCTGCAGGAGACGGGGCCTACGGTTTATTCGTCCTTATCCGAGAAGACTAGAATATCTGTCCATTTCTTGATATTATAGAAAGGTAGCACATTCTCCTCAGTTATTTTAAGACCCTGAGTGTTGGTCCGGCCCGGGCTTGAACCCTCGACCTCCCGCACAACAGTCCGGTGCTCTACCACTTGAGCTAACCAGGAGGCGGTCAGGAGTCTTCATCGATGTTAGAAAATGTTGCAATTCAGAAAGTTCCCTTTGTAAAATGAACAGAGGCTAAAAAGTGGTAGAATAGGTTCTACCCAAGAAACTGAGCCATAGTTAAGGGAGGGCATACCATAAAATTATAGGTTGAACAGAAGCACTGCACCGGTATCGCAGAGGTCATGCGTTCAACTCCCATACAAGCCTGAAATTTTTACAAGCTTCATTTTCACTCTCACCTTCATTTATTAATCCGCAGTTCAAATATATGTCATTCTTACATTTACAGTCGTTGACCAGAATGTCGAAACTCGCCTAATGGCGAAGTTAAGAAAGAATACGATGCTTCTCTCAGTTTTTTCAGCAACATAACCCCTTACTTCTTCCGCGTTATATCATAATTCAGCATAATTCCCAAGTGTAGTTTTTGGTAATCTTGGTTTACATTTACAAAATTCATAGAGGCAATGACATAAAGGAGCAGTTTCCGAGGATGGAAAATGGCAAGGTTAGGTTCTCATTATCAATTAAAAGCTTATCACAACTCGACCTTGTATAGGTATTGATCAATTAATTATTACGAAACACTCTAATATCTTTGTGCTTAAGAAAAAGAATGGTCTCATTCAAAAATAAACAACAATCCAGAGTTTCAGAGGACTTACTTTAGCTATTCATATACACGAGAAATGTTGGTGGGTCAAGGAATGAGCCTCGGGGAAAACCAAAACAAACAGGTTGGAAAATTTGACAGTCTGCCGCCAGAAAACAGACTGGTATTTGATAGCACACTTTCAATCCTAATATTTGAGTTTATTTACCATTTACTTCGCTTAAAAAAGATATCTTTATATTAATTTGAACGGTCTGGTGATGTCATAGCTCCCCATTAACATGCCCTCGAGATGTTCCCCGCGTAATTGCCGTTTAAGTTTTCTAGCGAGGAAACAAATAGAACGAAACAATCATCCTCCTATGGCTTATTATTACTACCTTCGCAAAGTCCCCTCGACATCATCTCGGAAATCACTCCGGTGTAAATGATAACTTCGTTCAAGAAGATAAGAAACTAGCCCCTTAAAAGATTTCAATGGAACTCTTAGTCTACATATATCGCGCAAAGATTTCCTGTTTGATGACTTATAAATTCAACCAAAAGCACATTATTTAATGTGTTTTACACTGCATTTAAGGAAACACTGTAAATGA
Source organism: Stylophora pistillata (assembly GCF_964205215.1). NCBI lineage: Eukaryota > Metazoa > Cnidaria > Anthozoa > Scleractinia > Pocilloporidae > Stylophora > Stylophora pistillata. The sequence goes on from NC_142532.1 coordinate 7,367,255, forward strand.
AAATCCTCAAGTTTCTTTCATGTGGTTTTCATGTAGAAAGTTTTCAACCATGCAACTTGCATGTTCGTACTTTGATTTGTACTTCTGTGGATAATCCTTGACTATTTCATTGAAAGATCTCTAACAGTTCTCTCACAAGTTCACCGTCCTTCACAGCGTACTTCCACTTCTTGGTTTGTAGATAAAGCTTAGCCCAGGTCCCTTACTGTGACCATTAAAATCAAACAGGAGGGGTATTTTCACGTGGTAATGTTTACCATGCTGTAGAAGGTGACTTTAACTTTTAAGTCTGTGAATGAAAACTCAGTGTGACTCTGCAAGTAAAAAAGCTATGGAGCTTTACTTTCGTGTGGTGTCAGTCATGGCGCACAACTGAAGGACTTACAAGTTGCTTTTAATTGTAATGTGTATGCCTTTGGACACAAAAACTAAGTGTGTGACCATTCAAATGAAAGTTACCGAGAAGTTCACCCATATGGTACTGTCTATTGTATTGTACAAGCTCATTCTAGCATATCAATGACAATCTAACTAGCGACCATTGGTCACGAAATGAAAGCTTTCTTGCCGAACTTTTTAGTGATTTTAATACTGCTGTGCGTGATCAAAAATACCCCTCTCTTGCATCAAATGTAGAATGAAAACATGATTGTTTCTAACCACCTTGTAACAAATGAAAATTCGATTACGTAGGCTTAGTTAGGTTTTATTAAGTGTCTTAATTAGATGCAAAAAAGCTTACTGAATCCATCCATCAACACTGAAGTTACGTTGTTACTGTTTTTTTGCGCTGAAGATGAACCCATGTTTACAAACAGTTCATTTGGGTACTGACACCACCAGTAACGCTGTGCAAAAGTTGTCAAAACGTTTACATGTGTGTCAAGATGAAACCTAGAGTGTGATCATGTAGTTTTATCATTTCTTTCTGTTTACTGTGTCTTACAGGATGGTATATCTAGGTCGCCTCTGCCAGATCACTCCTTACTCATTGTGACCATTAAAAAAGAATTCTAGTTTCTGCTGTTCTTCACAAGTGATCTTGTTTTCAAACTACGAACGAGCTATCACACATAAACCGAAAACATCTCAAACAGCTGAGAAACGCATTTGACGTAAACGCACGTTAAGAAATAGAAAATTGTGATTAATAGTCCTGAAATCTGACAGGATTAGCTTTGGAGGTTTTTTTGGCCTTAAAAGGTGAAACCCCGTTCGCAAAGTTTCTGTCCTTAAACTGAATACCATGATCAACGTTCATAACAAAACGTGTTAGTTATATATATGGCACTCGTATCAAGGAGGAATGTTTATTGTTATTTTTTAGTTACCAGTGAAATAATCAATCACATGCGGGTCATAACAGTAGATAACTGAATTTTTGTCACGATCTATAACACAATTTTTTCTGTGTGTGTGGGAGAACGTGGGAAAACGATCATGATATTGATAACATCATAATTCCATCCAGATGTATAGCAGTGAAGAACCCCCCTCAAAAAGAAAATAACCCATCGTATTTCATATCTTGTTTTGCCTAAAGCACTTCTGGTCAACCAAAGTAAATGAAGTTAGTTTAAGGATTTACATACTGCTGGGAATACCTTAAATATGGTCGAAGTTTTATAACATATGATAATTCGAAATGCTCTCTTTTCAAAAAACAAACATCTCGAGGTCAAAAATGTGCTGATATTAGTGACTAATTGCTGCTTCATTGTGCTAATGCTGTGCTAATTGTTCAATCGTTCTTGTGTTAACCATATTGTTTGTGATTAGATTGGTGTTTTATTTTTATTTAATGAACAAAGACTCGCAGTAGCAGAAGTTAAATTACAAGTCAACTGGCTTTCATTAGCTACTGTCTGGCTCTTCAAGCAATTACAATGATACTGGACATTATATTGTCACTAGTGCATTAGTGTCACTTTATCCGTGCTACCCACTGAAATGAGATTTGTTTTTCAAAAGTCCCCCGAAACGTGTCTTTCAGTCTCAAAAACACGTGTCCCATTGACATCAAAAGCTTTCTCTTAAGCTTAATTGCAACCATTCAAATTCTTACAAACGGCTTTGGATTTTCGTGCAACTGAGTAAAAACAGAAAAAATTTTTTCTAATTGGGTGGCCATTCTTAGGTATAAAAATTCAGACAAGTTTGACACACAATACCTGATCTTGTCATTTGGACAAACTTTCTCACGCTAGATTGAAAGATTTCGTGAGTAACGTTGACTCTATTAATAGTTCTTTGTGAGTTTTGAAATCCAGAATAGTTTTTGTTAGGCAGTAAAAATATTTGTCTTTCCGATCTGGTGACGAATGATGTCCATTTCAGCTTTTATCGCATTCATATAACAAAGCAACACAAACAAGCAAATGGATTTTAGAAAACTGATTCAATCTATTAACGTGCCTCCATTGTAAGGCCTTTGTTGAATCTGTCTCTCTTTATTTCACTCATCTTGAACTTCATTCTCTCAGCTTTTTTAGAAAAGGTGATCATCACCATCGACTACAAAGGAATTAGCGTTTTATCCCTTTCTAGCTGGTCGCCTAAGATGATTTGTGTATTTAAGTTTTGTTTTAAGGCAGAACAAGGCGTGGTCCTTTGTTTAATGCATGACAGCTTTTTGGAGACATAAAACCTTTGCGTTTGGTTAGAAATGCAATACACCGACAACAAAAATGTTCTGCGTTTTGCTACCACTTGAACATGTCAGGTGAAAAATCCGGAACATTTCTTACCTCAGAAGGTACAGAGACAGTTGGAAAAGTTTCGGTTTTCTTGAAAATCTTGGCACCCAGCAAGGACTTGGCTGTCATCACCTCTTTATTTCCAATTTCATTTGTGTAAATGAGTCTAATGAGTGCTCGTTTCAGTAGCCTCAATAACCACACTAAAGTGATAAATCTAAATGAAACCCAAAGCAGCTGCCATTTCTGAATGGAAGAGGAAATGAAAGGCAGTAATTCTGTGTTTTTCAGAGCCTTTGTCCTCGAGGTGTACACCACTAGAGATTTTCAAGTTCTCATTTCCGATTTTTGTTACTCTACTCTTGAAGAAAAGTATTCAAATGGTCTTTTCTGGATTAAACGGATTTACAACTTAAAAACAAATTTGATATCATTCTTTTAGAGAAAACAAGAAAACGAAATTATTATTCAACTCTTGCCACATGTTCGCCTATCTAGTGAACCGTTCTTAGATCTTTTATAGTTACACAAAGCTTCTGAAAATTTTTTTTAAGTTGGAGTTCAAGTCTGTAGGATTTTTTTTCACACTTTCAAACCACAATAAAGTAAAAAAGATTAAAATCCCTTTTAACATGAAGCATGTTTTATTTTATAAAAACAAATCAAACCATTATGATATATAGCTACAAGGATATTACCAATTTGATATTCTTCAATAAAGCGAAAAAAAACGTTTAAAGAAGAAATATGGCTTAAAAGGACTCGTGAAAGATGGTCAGACTGATTGTTTTTGACAAATTTAGGTTTTGTCTTGCCATAAAGACTTTGTAATATTGGGTTTTGGTACTTGAGTACAAAATATCCCATCATAAGTTTCCAAATGACATAGAACCTGCCTCAAATACCTTGAAGAAGGGTTTGCACATAGTATTTGCCCCTCTTTACAGCAAAAGTGCTATACAGATACAAGAAACGTACGGTGCTGGAGCAAACATTTAACACCCTTTCAGGCTATGACTTTTGAGACATAAAATCCTCAAAGATAAGTCTTGAACTCTTTCTAAAATCTATCTCAAAATTCAGTCGTTTACACGTTTCTCCATACTGTGTAGTTTGAAGCCCTAAGAATTGAAAACAACGTTTGAAAAATGTATGCACATTTTTTTTTTCAGACAAAACATTTTAGTTATCTCAAAAATCATTCGTAAACACGTTGGTATAAAACGACAAGGAGACGATGTATAACGGGTCAATAAGTTTACCGATTAAACATATAAAGATATGTTTTCATAGAAAAGACAACTAATACTGATTCATGATCACTTGTTGTAACTGAAAGTTATAAATTACACGTACATGTTGTACAGACTTGTATTGCAGCACAAACATTGCGTATGGGTTTGTGCTTTTTATACGAAACATGTTCCGTTGGCCTTCGTAAAGCGGCATGTTGTGGTCTATAAGAGGAAATTACCACAGCAAAGTAATTTTGATAGAGTATAATTGAAACTCTAGAGAATACACCGATACCCTGAGGAATTTTCCTTCACAGCTAACTATGTATATATTCTATACTCTCAAGGTTTGGGTTACAAATCTATTTGCAAACCAGTAAAAAGTTAAAAAGAAAACACATGGTATAAAGCTATTATAAGAAAGCTACAAATCCCTTTGTAACAGTTCAGCTTCTTAACGAAAGGCGAACTCGATCGATTTTTGGTTATTGATACTCCTATCCAATGTTTCGACATATCACTGCCATAACATCTTTGCATAGGCCTATATTTACTCTTTTTCCATTTCTGTTTCAAAGATTTACGGTGGCTCACAAAAATGTCACGAGAATTCATTCTTGTCCTTTCCTATCACGTTAACTGACTGTGGGTGTCTCATCAGTTTTCATATGTAACCATCACATAACCAAATTTAATGAAATAACCCCCTTCTTTGACACATAGACAAGTATAAACTTCAAGTTTTATTCATTCCACCAATTTCTTTAAAAAATAACTCGCACCTTGAAATTTTGTTTTGATAATAAGGATTTCTTTGGGGAACGTAAAATTCGAAGGCGTCTTAGTGTTCGACAGGAATCCAGGAGCCCGAAACGTTTGTCAAAAAAATTGATGTTTTCTCTTGAATTAGTTAGTTCTCTGGGATCATTTTTTCACAAGCACGATCAGAGAAGAAAGAACTTCCGAGTTGTGGTTTAGATTGTGGCCTTTAATCCGAGCTGTTTTTGGTCGTGCTATACATGTTCACGGAGACAAAGCGATTTTCCTATCAAAGCATATGTTCTAGCGATAGGAAATGCTTGTGACATCAGTAATGGTTATTGCTGTTACCCCATGTCAGATCCGCTCGGCAATTGTACACAGAAACAAGAAAAGATATAATCAGGCAGTGTTAACCACAGATGCTCAATGTGGTCGAAATTTATTTCAAACCTGAGATAGGCGTTGAATTCAGAGCCAAAACATTAGCCACCACCGTTTCCTAGGTTGAGAATCCTTCGTGTGTTATGTCGTTTACAGAGACAGAATACTCAACAACGATTTTTCAGGCTGAAAGATTAACTTTGTTTAATCATAACCTAGGGATGCTATGTACACCATTTAATGGAGATAACGGGACATTGCGAAAATAAAAGTTGTAAATTGCTCGCTAAGCCAGCAATGTTCGACCTATTTGCTGACCGAGACAAAAACAAATTTTCGCCCTTCTCTCTGAGCGTCAACCACTTCAATAGTTTTATTCGTACAAGGGCGCAACTTCCGTAAATATCACTTTGATACAATAGATACGTTGTCGTTTCCGTTGTTTGATCGCCTTCAGAAATCGGGCTCAGCGCGTTAGATTGTAACGACTTAGTGTAAGCAGACGAGAGCGCGATGTGCTCACAAAAACCGCTACAGGATGAAAGCATCAACGAACGAAAAGGCCACGAGATGTTTGAATGGCAACTCGGCTACCTGATCATTTCACAAATAAACATAAAATCTTAATAACATTGGTGCCTAGGTCTTGCCTTGCTCACCTGCAGTAATATGTGATAAAAAGGAAAAGATAAGCTCGGAAAACAATTAATTTAATATTCTTCTTTTCGATTCTTTTAAACATGCTGTGGTATTTCTTTAATTAAGTGTCGCATTGTGCTCTACTATGCAAAGAAACAGATCGCTCGAACTGACTAGGTTAAGAAGCTGTTCGCAATAATCCATGCTCTGCTCCCGTGCTGCTGAAATCGAAAGCTTGCAACTGGACAAATGCACAGCCATATAGTGTTATTATTGATCGAAAACGAGAGTGGATTACTTACGACAGTTGAGGTTTTAATCAGCCATATTTTCCTCTGCGGTTGGCAAAGCAGAAGGCAGTCATAAACAGCTAAATTTGTCCTTTTGTTAATGTACCTCACGATCAGCGAGATAAAATCACAAATGTTAAAGTTTATCGCTTTTCTGTTGCGATTCTGTGTGGAGGGAAGCTGTTTAAAAAAAGACCCGTTTTTTATCATAAAACCCATAAATTTTTTATGATACTTTTTACGTGTGAAATACACTTAGTATCTGCCACATAATGCCGTAGAAATGAGTAATCTCGAATAAATCAGAAAACCACCTTCCATGACACAAGCTTGAGATAGCGAGTTGTTCCCACTAAGATTTTAAATTTCTTCTTATCTTCCTTACCTAACACAGGTAGTCTTTCTCTTTGTTCCGTTTCGTGTCGTGCGAGTATTTGGTCTACGCCAAAGCTTAACTGTTGATAATTTGGTATCGGGGTTGATGCACCAATTCCACTGCTAGTTTCGGACCGGGATACTTGTGGTCGCGCTAAAATATCGTCAATTCTGAACGACGCCATGCTGTTCTTTGCTAGTAAATCCAAGTTAAAACTCGTGCTTCAGCTAAGTTGCCGTTGTTAGCTGGCCAACGAGAAGTTTGTAAAGCTATGGGTTGCGAAGATAGCAAAGACAAAGAGGTTCATCAAATGTCGATCTTCAATGGCCCACGGGGAGCTAAAAATGACACGACGTTGTTGATTGTCACTTCGAGTTCCATTAGCGTTGATTTGTTGATTTTTATCATCTTAGCTTTTCTTTGTCAATTGGAGACATATACATATATACGTAATGTGTTTCCTGAATAATGCTTTTTGAGGAATGGTTTCGATTGATATCTGTGTTCACAGATGGGACGGGATAGACATATAACACGCAAAATGGGCTGTGGACGTTTCTCATATCGCCCGCAATCCCCACAGATTAGTAAAAGATGCCGTTGTTTATAATCCAGTTATCTTGGGACTTTTGATCAACACAGAATTAAATTTTCCGAACCCTGAGCTCTGCTGATTGGGTAAAAAAAGGAAAAGGACAGGGAACAGCCCTTAAAACAACTAATATTTTCAATTTACGGTGAAGAAATCACCGTCAAAATATCTCGCTTATCTCATATCTTATGGTGTCGAGTTTACACGGATGGCCATTGGGAGTCAATTATCACCCATTTAAGGTATTAGATTCACGTATGTTCATTTACACAGCCACACACGTGTATTAATATATCCTTTGGCTTAATTAATTCCTCACTCCATCACTGCATGTGTGTTTTTCATGTAGATGGAAAAGATAGAGGTGTTTAACTTTGCATTAAACCGTTGTGCTCGAGACTGTGTTGCTCTTCTGATATTTTCTTTTCAAACAGCTATGTAAAGTCAACAACAGCAAATATCTCGTTGCCCACGAGTATTTTCCTCGTTTACGATTTATGCGGTTTTCTCTAAGGCGATAATTCAATTATCGCATAATTAAGATGGAATATGATCCGAAGCTTTAAAAACTAATCGCCAGAAAACTGTCCTTGCCAATCTTATTACTTTGTGTCCATATCCTGATGCACTGCCAAGTTAGTGAGCTAATGTAGAATGGTTAAAGTCAGGATAAGTCTCTTATAAAAGTCAAACGAGCACCGATCTTATTTGTTAATAACCCATCGGGCAAGATGCCCGACCAAACACGAGTTATCACAGATACAAGCAGTCAATGTTATTTTAAGAGAACGTCGGCATGATTATGATCGGTGTTTAAAGGTCTTTTAAGATACGAAACTGGTTTCAATAACTATGAAAATGTATTTAATCTTTTAAGCAGGTATTCTTGTTTGTATCGGATTATATAAATCGCTTGGAGAGGTATTCAACCATTTTCAGCCGCGCTGCCTGTTTCGCTGGTACATTATCACGCCCAGGTCTCTGATGCCTTTGATCGAATTCTGCACGCTATGTTTTTGTTGCGTTTAAGAAAATATTATCGGTATGATTTGAAAAAAGAACTCTCCATATTGATGCCTGATCGGTCATGACAACAGAATTTGATTGCGTGAATGTAGCAGGTCAATTTCATCAATATCCTAACATGTCAATTTCTATGACGGAGGGCATGTTATATGACAATTTATCTCTTTAAATCAGCGAGTGACTCTCTCACATAACATTCATATTTCAGTGGGGAGTTTGTGCGAAATTTATGTCTTGGATGGGGCACTGTACTGAAAGAAATGTAACACATAATATAATAGAGAATTACTGACTGAAATAGATGAAACAACCATCAAACAGGATTCCTCTATTATTTAGTACTTGACAACTTCTCATGTTTGACTGGTTTCGCCAACTTTATGAATTAAACCAGTTTAAGCAGTTATATCGCCGTGGCAGGAGTGTCTTCAGTTTCACAGTCATTTCAGTCCACTTTACAAACAGCCACCTACTAGATCGGGTTTACCTCCTTTGTCTGTTCTGGCTAGCCAACATTTTTTCCGAGAAAATTTCCTGGATACCAAAAAGCTGTTAAGTTGTGGACAGTCAGCAGACTTCATTCAAGGTTATGTTTAAAATTGGTATATTAACGGGAAGGTAGAAAATATTTGTCTTTGTATACCGTAACTTTTCAATACAGTGGCTCTAAAACGTTTAATTTTTTTTGAAATGCTTTACATTCTTGATCTGACCTTTCATTGAAAATCTTTGTAACCTTTACATTTTTAACCGGCCTTATGTATTCTCATACGAAAAATTCATGTCAAAGCTTTCAAAACAACATGTGTCAACAACGCAACCACGCCAGCGCCTAAGTCACAGTCACGTAAAGAACTCACTTCGAGTACCTTGTCGAAGTTTCCTAAGTTAATTATCCAGTGAATAATTCACACAGAAGAACAGGGAAACGCTTTTGTAACAGTTGTTCAGACGCCTGTTTAAAATGCTTCATGCAGCGGAAATATTAATGGAATCTCGCACAGTTAGTTTGTATTTCTCAATGTTTGCTCCATGGAATCTTGAGAGAACAACAGTTTATGGAGATTCGTCCGGTAATGTTTGCGTTCTGTTGTCGTATGGTGAACTAACTCTAGGTAGAACAGATGTTGCGCTACTCTCAGGGTAAACAATGAATTTACTCTTTTTACAAAAGAAGATGATGAACTTATTATAAATCTTTTCACCTGCTTGGCAAGTCAAAAGTTTCAAATCCGGTTTTTCGAAAGGGTGACAAGTTCAATGACACAGTCTGCTGTCAAAGAAACGAGCACAGTTCTACCCTATTTACACTCTGTTTTGTACTCCCATCATCTGCTTGCCAAATCTTCCGTCTTACAAATATCGCAACAATTTTAAGTCCACGTCCCCTTGTCTGAAAGTTTTGTCTAGCTTTGCACTTGCAATTACTTAAGAACACGAAACGAGCTGAGACTGAATTGCAACAACATCACATGGTACATAGTTACTTGACTAACTTGCCTTGTCTGAATATAATAAAGATCCCTTGAAAGTATTTCAATTAATTCACGTGGTTTTGACGTGGCACAAAAGACAAAAGAGCAGCGTTTTGGAATTGCCTCAGCTGTTTTTACGTCATGTGAAAAATACAGTCTGGGTAAAGAGATCTAGGCAAAATCTTCTCATCTAACAATGGAACCAGTGGCAGCAAGTGAATTACATTCAAATGGATTGAAAGACATATTTATCTTTTACTCGACTATTTCACCTTCCTTTTATTTACAGAGGAACACATATTCTTCTTCATGAAGTTTAATTTACCATAATGAGACACGTACAAAATCTTATCAAAAGAGATCTGTCAAATTCCGGGAGAAATGTTTGACTGTCCTCGTTGTGATATGACCCAATGTTTACAACGTAAATTTTTTCATCCGGCCCTGATAATTTTTTTCCAGTGGGCCTGTTCTACCCAAAATTTGCGTCGTTCCACTGAACGAACCATTCCATTGCCGAAAAAACTCAGTTTTGCCTGTCTAATTGAACAGACAACTCAGTTTTGCTATTTTTCAGCAGCCTGTTCTTAATCTCTAACCTGACAACCTTATAAGCAATAAAACAGTGACAATTTCTTGAGTGGGTTTACTCGTAAATTTAGTTATGTCTCCCTCCCCTCCCCTCCCCTCCCCTCCCCTCCCATCCCCTCCCGTCCTACAGGTTTGTCTCAAAATTTCATCAAAAGTGTTTGTTTTCTCTGCGCTTCCAACAGTAGAGAGGAAGAAACATCTGGGTGCCCCGTCGATTCATGTACGGTAGCTTTCTCGTAACTCACAACTTAATCTATGGTATCAAGTTTGTAAATGTAGCAACAGTAGAAGTCTTTAATTCTTCTTATGACAAAAAGCTTCATATTTTATATGTTAAAAGTGAAACGTTAAAACGTGGTAAAAAAGTAAAAGAAAACAGTAAAATCACAAGTTACTTAGTTTAGTATTTTTCTAGTTTACCTCTCCGTCGTAAAATGTTCAAACGGTCACAATCGTTACTTTAATACCGTTACAAAAATTTGCGGTAACATATCATTTTTCTACCTGCAATGCGTAAATTTGTCTCTGCTATCAGTGAATACTGCCAAGAACACGTGGTGAGTTAATTCGAGCGAGGTACTTGAATGAGACGGAAGTTCGTTTTCCAACTTGAGCATTTGATACAGTTTTAGTAGGAGACGACATTGAAACATGAAAACGGATGGCCTCATTCAGAAAATCTGTTCTCGACACCGGAAAAGAAAAGTAAAGCAGGTCTGATCCGTACCCGGGCGATTTCGTGTTTCCAGTTTGGTCTGTGTATACAGATCAGGTAACTGTGAAATGAAGTTCCGCTGCGTTTCTTCAAATGTTTCAAGGACAATTATCCGGTCTTCATTCGGGAGAGATTCAAAATGATTCAAAAGAAAGACAGATAAACTTATAGAAGAAATGACAAGTTGTTTAGGATATAGAACTGTCGGAAACTTAAAGGGTAATCGGAACTAAAAATTTATAATTCTATCCAGGAAGTCAAAGTACTTAAGTGTTTCCCTAACCTCGTTCTCAGTAGCTTCTTTCTCAGCCGCGTGACTTGTAATTTAATTTTAAATTTTTCACCACCAGCCTTGTTTTCCAGCCTTTCATCTTCAGTTCTGACGATATCGTGAAAACAGTGAAAGGAAAACTTGTAAAATAGGAAAATTCAAAATACTCCTGGGCTTCTTTATTAGTGACGTTGACCTGAAAAATAGACAACTTTTGCAGTGGCGGTCGAAAAACTCATTCGAAATTATTTAAGTTGCTCTGTGTTATGTTCGTTGTCCATTCGACCCATATCATCGAGGAGGAGATAAAACACTCAGATTTATTTGTTAACTTCATTTCGTTTCACGGTTTGCGGTAAAAACATGTGTATGATCAGTTCATTTTCAAGTATTTTCCAGTGTTTAAAGGAATTAAACCAGTACGTGGTAATATTGTCTAAAATTAAGTCATCCTTCATTTCCAGTTCAAAGAATTAGGTGAAAATAAATTGTGTGTTGCTAAATATTCTTTAGCAACACACTTTAATATTCCTTATGTCACAATCAACTCATGCCCAGTTCGATATTTTTAATTATTCTTCTTTACATTCTGAACACATTTAATTTCAAACACTGGCAAAATTGCGAAAATTTCAACATACAACCGAGTCCGCCGGAGAGTAAAGACATACTGTCCCCGGAGACGAAAAGATAGTTGGACTGTCGATAAAAAGGCCCTCAAATGTTAAGAAGAACAACGAAAACCAATCAGGGGCGTGAGTAGTCCAGTGGTCAGTGCGCTGGACTCTGGGTTAAACGGCCCGGGTTCAAGTCCTGGCTGGGGCTTAACGTTGAGTCCTTAAGCAAGACACTTCACTCACATTGTTTCGTCTTCTCGGATAGGACGTAAAGCCGGAGGTTCCGTCTCTTAAAGGGTAAGGGGTAAGAGACGTTAATTTCCCACGCACGAGGTTACTGTGTGCTGGATGTCCTCCCCTGGGGTGGGTTGAGTGGGAAAACAGCAGGTCCACATCAGCTCATACAGTTGCCAATAAATTCAACCTGCTTGAACAAATAAACATGATGATGATGATGATGCGTCCACATACGCATGTACGCCCATGGCGTACAGCTGAAATCTGGAAAAAATATTTTTTTTTCATTCCCTTATAGCATTTGTCACAAATACCATAAAATAGGACCGAGTTTTGAATTTCGAATTATACTGGCGTGTGTGTTTGTTTTTCCGGTAACTTTTTTTATCCCCTTTTTTTGTTGTAGGTTACCGAAATGGGTAAAACAAACAACTAACTACTGTATTTTCCGTGGCATTTATTTATAAAACAGTTCTGCGGAAATAGTTGTAAATGGCATTTCCGATACCCTACATTTCAAAATTTTCTGGGGGAACATGCCCCCACACCCCCGCTAGCTTGGAGCGCCCTCGGCGCTCCCAATTTCCGCGCTGTGCGTACACCTTCAAAAATGTCACGCTACGCCCCTGGCAATATGTTGGAAAATATATACCTGAACTTCCTCTAAGAGGTCTGCACGGGGATTAACGCCTCAGATATACGAGTCACTATATGTTAGTCGTTCATTTTGCTGTAAGCGACACAAACTGCTTTTGAGTAACGGTGTCAGTCTCTGCAAACGCACAACCTATGGTTGTCTTTAAGTGTGATAGAAGATAGCGCCAACTTTAGGTTGAGGCCGTGATGTTATCCTGTTATATACATTGGGGCTGTAGTTGAACTCGGCTACGTGAACTGATTTTTGAAGGCTTGTACGCGTACGAGAAAAAAATTTATTTCAAGATATTTATTTCTGGATTGCGTGAGTGGTATTTTCTCACCATCGTGTGGATTTGAAGCGGAACCTTCCGTCTTTGATCACACTGACAATCTACATTTTTAAAAGAGGAATTTTGTCATTACACTGGAAGAATCTGATCAAGGGACGCCGATAGAATGACAGGATTGCAATGATGGAACCCCACAAATCACTGAGTAACAGTATAGCAAAAATAGTGGCTGTCATTTTTTCTGTAATGTGATATTTCACCGACTGTCTATTTGGATATATCAACAAAGTTGAAATGGTAAATTGGCCACCGTAACGATTACAAAAGCTGACCCTGTTTCTGTCGTTCAAGCAGGTTACCACTGCGCCCAACTTATTGATCGACATTCAGCACTACAAACGTCACATAAGGAAGATTCCGAGCGCATTCCATCCACTCTCGTGTTTCACCCTCACAACCACTCAGTTAAATCCATCATTCTTAAAAGCTTTAAATTACTTCAAAACGATCCAGAGACAAGCACTATCTTTTCGCAGCCTCCGCTCATTTCATTCAAACGCGACAAAAACATAGGCAATTTTTTGGTCAGAAGTTCTTTTCAGACTAATGACCAACCAGGCACTTTTATATGCGCTCGTGCACGATGCAAAACGTGTCCTTTCATTCACAATACTGATAAAATATCGGGACCCAAACGATCTATTAAGATCACCGATCACTTCACGTGCACCTCCGCCAGTGTAATCTATTGCATAACTTGCACCTATTGCAAAAAGATATACATCGGCGAAACAGGCAGAAGACTAGGTGACCGATTCCGAGAACACCTTCGAGACGTGGAAAGGAATGACAAGGACGCATCGAAACCAGTCGCTAGACATTTTAATTTACCTAATCATTCTAAGCAACATATGGCAATCTGCGGTCTTTCCATACATTTAGGTAGCACGGAAAGCCGTAAACTCTTGAACAAAAGCTCATCTTTCAAACCGGCAGTCTAAATCCCACAAGGATCAACCAACGCTTCCACTAATTTATTCGTGTTTTTCTCGTTGCCATGTTCCCACCAATAACGTAGCTCCATTTTCTGCTTTTAAAAGCACACACAACCACAGGCAGCCCAAGCTCACTACGAGAAAAGCGGACGTGACTCTTACCGTGTTGCGTAACGTTTTATATTTATAAAGGTTTGTATGGGATGTTATCGGTTTGCCTTAAAAGAGAGAAAAAAATGACTTGTTTTGAAATATAATGGGCTCACTTTATTGCCTTGTTGTTTTCTTTGTTGATTCCGAACGTCTCAGGCCATTTTGAAGCGTTTTCGGCGAGTTAGCGCTATGTTGGTGTTCAACGCTAACTCGCCGAAAACGCTTCAAAATGGCCTGAGACGTTCGGAATCAACAAAGAAAACAACAAGGCAATAAAGTGAGCCCATTATATTTCAAAACAAGACATTTTTTTCTCTCTTTTAAGGCAAACCTATAACATCCCATACAAACCTTTATAAATATAAAACGTTACGCAACACGGTAAGAGTCACGTCCGCTTTTCTCGTAGTGAGCTTGGGCTGCCTGTGACACAACCCACAATTCCTCTATTCGCTCCGACGAAGGGCTAACGCTCGAAACGTCAGCTTTTGTAATCGTTACGGTGGCCAATTTACCATCTCAACTTTGTTGATATATCCAAATTATTTCGTTACCCCCACCGACGCAGCCCCAAACAGTTTCTTTAGAAACTACCAGCCTTTATTCATTTGTCTGACTTGGGTCTAACTTGTTTTCGATGATGGATCAAGTTTGTTGGTAACGGATTTTTTTTTACGCGAAGCCACAGTTTTGGATTGATTTGTCCTAGTACAAACTGTTTTAAAGATTTTGAACGATCATTTATTTCATAGGTAATGAGATTTATCCACGAAAATGGCAGTGAATAGACTGGTACTGATTATGGATGTACGCGTACGCAGCCAATCAGGAGTACCATAAAAAAAAATTGTCACTGTGAAAAAGTATCTTTCATCCAATCAGCAATTTCATACGGTCAATTCAACTGCTAAAACACCAACATAGCGCTAACTCGCCGAAAACGCTTCAAAATGGCCTAAGACGCTAGGAATCAACAAAGAAAACAACAAGGTAATAAGGTAAGTCCATTTTATTTCAAAACAAGACATCTTTTTCTCTCTTTTAAGGCAAACCGATAACATCCCATACAAACCTTCATAAATATAAAGCGTTGCGCAACACGGTAAGAGTCACGTCGGCTTTTCTGGTAGTGAGCTTGGGCTCCCTGTGCTCCTTGTTGCCTTTCTGGACTTTGCCCCGTGAATGCAGAATACCTAATAAAATACAGAGGATCTTTTTACAAGTAATTGGCACGTGAAGGGGTGAAGTCCAAGATAGTTACAAGCGAATTTGATCGGTAGAAAACGTCTATGCACGTAAAAAAATTGGCTAACAGTACCATTTAGTTCCCTGTGAATTTTTTTTTCATTGGGTTAGGATTATGTCGTAAATTTATGTTACTTGCTAGAAAATGCATTTTATCTAAGAAAGTATACGTATGATGCACGATCCTCGCAGTAGAGAGCGCTATTTATGCAATAGCGAAAATCAGACCTGAAAAAAAAAAGTTATTTTCGCTATTGCATAAATAGCGCTCTCTACTGCGAGGATCGTGCATCATGCGTATCTAGAACCGCATTTCAAAATATATGAACTTCATATATTCATCATACCTGATTTATCATCACGGGTTTATTACAGATCAACTTAACGGCCTGCTCCCAGTTGGCTTGTTAGCTTAATTGGTAGAGCGCTGCACTAGTATCGCAGAGGTCAGTGTTTCGAATCCCGTACAGGCCTGATTTTTTTCAGGTCTGATTTTCGCTATTGCATAAATAGCGCTCTCTACTGCGAGGATCGTGCATCATACGTATCTATAACCGCAGTTCAAAATATATGAACTTCATATATTCATCATATCTGATCAAAGAAAGTCTTGTCTATAGTAGTGAGTAAACATGTCACTGTATCGGGAAAATACCGTTTAAACACAAGAAGAAACGGATATTTCACATCGCAGTCGTGCAGAAAGAAAGTGTCACTTACTGATCTTTTTAACCTTTGCCAAAAGAGCAATCACAAGGCAAGAACAAGATTATCAATCAAATATGCTTTATGCAAGTGCTTACTTAAAGCTTATATTTGACACTGTCAATCAACGTTGACCGTTCGTATTTTGTAACTTTGGCCAATAACCATATCGATTTATTTCTTAGAGGGCACGACAGCGAATCCCGCAATTTGATTGGTTCTTAGGGCGAAAAGATTTTCCTATCTCTGCTTACGGGCAACGCTTCGCCGAACCGTGCTGTTAATCTATTTACGTGAATGATTTGCATATATCAACAAAGTTGAGATAGTAAATTGGCCACCGTAACGATTACAAAAGCTGACGTTTCGAGCGTTAGCCCTTCGTCGGAGCGAATAGAGGAATAGAGCGTTCGCACATGACGTCACAAATTTCGCGGGAAAGTTGAGTCGCCATGTTGGTGTTCCACATTTTTCAACATGGCGGGATATCCTCTCTCAGATTATGCGAACACACTCGATCCCCACGCGAGAAAACGTTATTTAGAGAAGATTTCTTGTGTTGGAATCGATCCTCTCTTCTTATCAGACAAAACATACGATCCAGAGTGCCTGCCTCTGGTCGAATCGATGGATTTATTGTTGTTTTTGGTGCTTGACACGAGTTATTACAGTAAGGACTATTTTAAGGCGTATAGAAGTCTACAGAACATGGTTGTAAACATGAAAGTGTTGCTATTGAAACTTATGAAAAGATCATGAAGGAAAAGCACATCAACTTTCAGGTAACGAAATGTGGCAGTTTACCAATAAACAATATCCATGGTTACATGCCACACCTGACGTTTTGTGTAGGTGTAATTGCTGTGGGAATGGATGTGGGGAGGTCAAATGCCCCTATGGTTTAAAGGATACAGACTTGGAGCAGTATATTAACAAATACAACTCATGCCTACTTTTACCAAATCCAACAGTAAATATTCACTGCTGAAAAGCTTTATTGTGACTTTGTTGTTTGTGGTTTTCGTGAGCAAATTGATCTCTTCTGTGAAAGAATTTTACCTGATGTCAGCCACTGGCACTCTGTTGTTTCCAAACTTAATCACTTCTGGAGATACTGTGTGCTACCAGAAATTTTGGGAAGGTGGTATACTCAAAAGTGAGGTTTGTCTCATTCATCCCCTGATCCCAATTCTGCTTGTTTTTGCAGACTAGCAGCTAGAGGGCCTGTGGTAACATGCACAGACCAAGCATGTCCCATCTCTACTTTTCATTTATCTTGTTTGGAAATTACAAAAGTACCTAACAAGTGGTTTTGTCCCCTGTGTCTAAAAACACCAGCAGCCAAAAATGAAAAATCAAAATGCAAACAGATGAGAAGCTCTCAAATTAGATTTTATCTGCACATGCAAACAGAAGCCACTGTTCAGATAAACTGCTGAAATGCCACAACCCATTTTGGGAAGGTAGAAAGTTTTTTCATTTGCCCTGCTTATACTTCAAGTAGGTGCTGAACAATGCAATGACAACTTGGGAATGTATGGTGTGTAAATTAGGAGGAAAAACTGAACAAAGGTTGTTAATGACACTTTCAATACATCTGATGATAGTGTTGTGATAACTGGTGTTTCAAAATCCTCTTCAGAAAAGACAGCATCACTTGCAAAGCTGAATGATAGGCATTACCAAGTCACCCAATGGTTGGCTTGACTGTGATATTATCCATGAAGTACATGTTTGTCTAAGAAACATTAACCCAGATGTGGAGGGCTTTCAGAGACCAACTTTGGGTCCTGTTAGAAACTTCAATCAGGTTATTGGGGAATTTATTTAAATTCTGCATACTGGTAATGCCCACTGGGTATGTGTAAGCTCAGTAGGGTGTGAAATGGCACTGTCAACTTGTATGACAGTTTGTCTCATAACATTATTCTAAATGAAGTACACGAGCAGGTACTCAATCTTGTTGGACGTTCAAATTTTACTAGCATTCAAGTTGTCCCTGTGCAACAACAGACAAATAGCAGTGACTGTGGAGGCAGAAAATGGAGCTACGTTATTGGTGGGAACATGGCAACGAGGAAAAGAAGAATAAATTAGTGGAATGAAAAGCGTTCGTTGATCCCTGTGGGATTTAGACTGCCGGTTTGAAAGATGAGCTTTTGTTCAAGATTTGCTTCTATAAACTCGTCACTAATTGGCAGTGCGTTTTTTCAGACAGAAATGAAGATTAATCTTCGCAGGTTTTTCTCTGTCTATTTTCAAATGGTCTGGAAACCCGACTCTATCTCTTTAACCAATCAAATTGGAAACTGAATCATTCGCGTCTTGGTCACTTTGTTGTCCCGCGCTTCAGCCAGTTTGAGCTCCCATTGGCTCCGTTTGAAAATTTCCTCACTTGAGAATAAATTTATTTTGGTTTTGGTTCCACGACACTCAGTCGAAATCCGCTATGCTTCTATAATTTTGGTCTTGAAAAATCGGTAATCAGCCCTGATGTATAAATCAGTCGGCTTTCATAATGTCGTGTTTCGGGTTTCAGTGGACTAAAATTACCTGAACGTTTCATAAAATTATTTTACCAAAAAACAATGGGGTCTTTTTTAAATATATTTAGTCTCTTGAGGTAGTTTCATGCTGTCATTCTAGAAAGAATAAACAGGTTTTATTTTTATAAAGCCGAAAAACAACCATTCCAAATCTGAATAAGAGTATCACCGAAAAGAGATCTATTGAGCCGGACACATTATAGAATTCATTGTAGCGCTTGAAAAAAAAAAATAAGACTATCTCCTTTAAAGGAAGTCCATTGTAGTCGTATGTATTCCCAGCGGCATATTTTGTCTACAACAGAGGCAGATGTTCCCGTTTCGAAACAAACATTGGATACACTTGTTGTTTTGCAAAGCGGCCTATTTTAGGGAACAATTCACTGAACTGACAGTTATACTTGTTTACACAAAAATATAATTTCCTATTGAAGTCGCTGTTGTTTTTCCTGGCCGACATCGATTTACTGAAAAACAAAGGGGAAAATCAATTTTGATTGGATGTCTGCGAGATAAATTTCGCTCGCTGTGTTTGTGATATTGTTAGGAAATACTTTCAGGTGCTAAGAAAAAATGTTTAATTCAACAATTTATAAATCACTGTGGAAAGCTTGTCACTGTTGTAAGTACTGCCCTCTTCATCCTTTTACACAGATGAATACTGCAGTTTTTTGGATTCAGATACAAAGTAAGATTTTTTTAATTCGTAATGAAGCACTTTTAGAGATATTTAGTAACTATAAATTTTAATCACAAAATTCTCTGACATTATTCCAGTCGTTCGCTTGCGGTAAGATCGGCATGAATCAAGGACTGGTTCATAGTAACATTTTAACTTGAACATCATCCAATTTTACTGCATTGTTTCCTTTTCAAGTTTTCTTTTTTATTTGATAAACAAATCTAGTTTTCTTCAAGCGCATCCCTGATTTCTGAGAGTGCCTAACCAGATACGATAAAAAATCCTATCTTTGCTTTATTCAAGCTTTGTTTATATTCCATCGAGATATCTTCTTTAAAGTCTCATCCTGATTTTATGATATACTAAGTGTCTTATCTTAAAAGGGATTAGCATTAACAAACCTGTTTACAATTCAAGCGAGTGACCGAGTTATTGTTTTTTCTCTTTGCGAGAAGTGACGACATGTTTATTTGAAATATCTGAAGCTACCGCACGAATACTTCGCCACGTAATGAATGAGATAATGTTTAGAATCGCAGAATGGTTAGACCGGAGTGGAAATGGTTGTGTTATGTTGGCTTTCGATGAAACATATCACCAAGGATTCGGTTTTGTGATGCCTTAATTAATCTTCCTTCTAAAGGATTATGATAAATGAGACAATATTAAGAAAAATAATCTGCATTACTTCTTCGAACACTACATTCTCCTTAATCAAATATATTACTATATTCATTTTGAGGATTAATTGCTTCTGAAACGCACTCCTAGAAGGACGAAACATATGTCAAAGTCTTTATAAAGCCGTATGAATACATCTTCATAAAACAGCCTGATTCCCTTTCTCATGATTTGAATAGCGGTTGGGGGAGGGGGGGGGGGAAGCCTTTAGAGAGTACAAGAATAAGATAGCAGGTTCTCACGAACAGTGGAGTCAGCAAGCCTCTCACCACATCCTTCATTTAATCCCGTTTCTTGAATTAAATAAAGATCCGCAATCCTCGAATAACCCTCCCCGGTCCCCCTTCCAGTGTTGTCTACCCTGTTCCCCCCCTCCTCCAACTTCAATTCCACTTCTCCCCCCTGATTTTTGTACCGAAATAAGATCACTGAGCTCGAACTAAATGCCTCATAAGTACAGAACGCAATCACTGGGTGCCAATGGGTGTAAAGAATTCAATTTTCTGAAGAAACGTTAAAGTGAATTTTTCATGAACTGAATGAGAATTAATCTTTTGAGTTTGGTGAACATATGGAACAGTGAAGTATATAAATGACTTGACGATTTTCAGCAAGGGCCCTTAAAAACTCAATGTTTCGATATCTGACGGAAAACTCAGGCATCATTTTCACAAACTATGGATAAATGTGAAAAGCAAAGAAATTAAATATTCAGTGCGGTGGAAAAAAATTTCCGCTCACATTGCCGATCTTACCTAGCTACACAGATGGTATTTCCGCAATCGACTACAGTGGTCTGCGTTAATCGAAAAAAAAAAGAAAAAAAAAACTAAGAAACTTCAGTTTCAAAGTTAAGAGTGCCCCCATCTGTGAGAGACAATTTTTCCTTTCCCGGCGATTTAAAAGGGAATTGGATCAGTCTTTTTTTGCCTCCAGAATTATAATGAAGCCTCTTCGCAGACCAATGTGGCTAGTAAATAGGATCCTAGAAAGGAAATCACATAGTCGTCTCGATTGAGTTTAAAATAAATTGACGTGGAAGTGAAATGTCCGGGCGGGAACATCTCCGGTGAAATTAAGTAGTTCGTTCAAATATGGACGATCATTCCATGAAATACTATGTTCTCGATTTAGTAATTAGAATGCAATTTGCTGCAGCAGAACTACTCTGTTAAAATCTCTTTCAATAACAAAGATACACCCACACATCTCTGACAGGGCTTTTTACTAAATGAGATCCCTCTTACATCATTACAGATAGAAGATTCATAATTCTCTTTGTCTAGGCAGCACTTAATGTGGAAAACTATTGGAAGATTTCATCTTAGTTATCCGATTTGCTGCCGACCTGATTATAGCCATTGAAAGGAATAAATACATCCAGTTCTTTAGTAGCCCTGTGCTTTTGTTTTAGAGTTCAAAAAAAATTTTAATAGCGGATTTTAACGCGGATTTAATTGCAACCGTGGCTTAATTTCAGCTGCTTTTGTATTCTCTGTTTTTCATAACAAATACATTTAGTTCTGATTTTAATAGTCTCATTCGGCAATATAGCACTCCCTCGGACTGGTGAATTTTCTATACATACTCTTTGAATAAGATAAAAAAACTTGAAATCCGACCATACAAATAGGATTGAATGTATAGTACGTACGTACTTATTTCATCAGAAATTCCAGACGTAGATTGCTATTTTTACTAACAAAGAGAGTATTACTTTCTTCCAGAACAAACTTAATGTTTACCAATTCAAATGCATGAATAACTGAAGGACGACATTACTACGCAAGGGAAGGAATTTAAACGTGAAACGTGAAACAGTTTGGAAACCCAGCAAGCTTAGGTTAGTTCTCCCTTCCATTGCCTTTTCTATTTACGTCTGAGTAATTTTACGTGCCTTTTTATCCAAAATCCTTGCCTTCTTCGCGGAGAGGTGTTGGTTATTTCGAAAATTACGTTACGAATGATTTTGCTTGCACTGCGTTTCTTTGAAAAGATATCCACTCCACTGTCTTGACTGTTAGGGTAAAAGAAAAAAAAACTCCTAAAAAGCAATATTTTCTCGTTGAATTAGCGAAAATATATATACCATTTTTTAATTATTTCTTTGTTTGAGTAGGATCTTTCTTGGTTTACACTTAGTTGTCTCCAGCATCGACGGGAGACTGACAAAAAATTGGTAGCGACAGCTTGGATCAAGGCTTGTTGTAAATAAATAAAGTCGGCGCCTGTGGATAACACTAGAGTCATTTCATTCGTATGATTGCATGTTATTCTCCCTGAAAAATAGTAAAGGAGGTGAATTACTGATATTGAGTTACTGATCAAGACTGAGGTGATGTGTTGGACTAATGTCCTCTCACAAGCTGGTAATATGGCGAATGTTTCATTAGGTCATGATCTGGAGAATATAATCTAAAACTGTCATATGCAACGCTTATGAAATACTTTCGTATTTTATTTCATATATATTTTGGCGATTTAAGCATTAAAAATGGGTTTATGAACCGAAATGTAAATTCAGTCTCCATCACCATTCACGAAACCGAACCAAAACGACAGATATTACTTTTTCACTTAAAAATAATGAAGCGTAAATGAGGAAGGAAGCGTTACTTAAAATGAAAAAAAAGCTATTTTGGTAGTGATGGTATTTTTAGACTAGAACCTCATAACAAAAACGTCTTGGAAAGCGGCCTGTGGCCAGACACTATGAAAAAACGTAAACTTCATTGATAAATTGTACTTCATTTATTTTACGAGTGCAATAGAGGTCATTTAAAGACTACGACGTAAGTTCATTCGGTCGATGTAAACAACATTTTCACAACAAAAACTCAAATTTAAGGAATTTTTTTTGAAAATAGCTTAGTTGGAAGCTTGTTAGATACCATTTTGTAAATTTTTTTATTTTCGGTCCCGAGAACCAGTTTCTTAATGAGCTGGTCAGAGATTAACATCAAACTATGCTCGACTTTAACATCTCGTTTTATTTGTAATTTTTAGTCGTTATTCGATATAAAACAGTTGTACATTTTGTTTGCATTTTTTCGTGCGTTCACTTGATTTTCTACCAAATTCATAAAACACGAAAGATCAAATAAAACACTCAAAGCAACAATTAAGTTCAGTTAAGTACTGAAAAAGATATTTGTCATATGCAAATTTTATATTTACGTGAAGTAAGACAGGGATTAGATGTAATTTTGTATTTTGAACTACAATCATTGAGAGAGTTTTAGATTAGTCACTGGAAACAACGCTAACTAGATTATGCAAAATCCAGACAGTATTCGATTCCGAAAAAAAAAAAGGGATTAATCCGAGATAAGGCGCGTTTCCTTCAAACGTCTCGGTCGAATCTTAATTGTTTGAAATTTGCATAACGACCTCTTACTAAGGCTTTGTCACTATTACACCTACAAAACTGAATCGAGTGAGTAATAACTTTTACTGTTCTTTACTTACACGCTCCAACGCTTTTTTGCTGGATGGAAATTTTTACGTGCATCTTCAAACTATGAAACTTTAAAAAGAACACGATTTTTTTTAGCGATGTAAATCTCTAATTGCACTCCTATTCATGTAGAAGTACAGAAGATGGCATTGTCAGGTCAAGAAGCGAAAAATTATGGTTCGAACTTTTGCTAGGTGAAAGGATTTGAATGTAAATACGTACGATTTTAAAACATTATGTTTTGTTACGTAAACAACCGCCTTGAAGTGTGCAAAATGTGATCTTTAACGACTACACCTTCCAGTTTGGTTATTTGCTGTGTCATTATAAACTCTGAACTAGACAACCGGTCCTTCGTGATAAAGTGCTCAAAAAATGCCGAGAATTTATCAGTGGCGACAAGATAGGAATTGTCGTAGAATTTTTGTCTCTTTGTCTTTGCGGTGGAGTGAGTCAAGCGTGTAATCTGCCATTGTTTCATTGGCGGAAATAATTTGTTCTGTGACGACATTGTATGACGTAAAGTGACTGTAATCTCAGCATACGTTAATCCAGTGTGAAAGATGAGCATTAACGATCTTAGTTGCATTGAAGAAAAGCTCTTAAAGTAAGTGGCTTTCGCTCATAGCATTAGATCTATTCACAGTAAATCAGTCTTGCTGGGGAATAGATAACAGATAAGTTGGGACCTGTCTACTGGAACTTCTGTGTGATTTCAATATTTAGGTAAGGTTTTCGACACAGCACGAAAGGTTACGTCTTTCAAGATATTTTTTGGGAATCTCATATCTTCTGTCACTGCCATTTTGAACCCACCTCCGTAAAATATTGTAAGATATATTTAAGAAGGCGCATGAAATGATTACTTAATTGCAAATGCAGTAATATTTGATATGTTTCTACAAAGTGAAGAGTGACATGAAAGCCAACCAAGTTTAATGATGTTTCACAAGAAGTGAAACATTTGCATATTTAATGTATATTTTTGCAACACGCGCCTGTCTTTCTATGCACGTCTGTGTTACCTGAAAGAGAAGTTCATTCTGTGTGATAAAAATACCTTTTAGTAATCGAATTCGAGGTCCTTATGGTTATTTGAAGACTGAGTCTTTTTACAAACATTTTTGAGCGTGGGCCGTTAATAAAAGGGAAAAATCGAGCATCCGTGGCTATTAATTTCTTATCTACATGCGTACATTTCCTAAGGAGTTAACAGGGAATATGTTTCGACCCTCAGGAGCTCCTTCAGTTCAACCATTTCTTTCTTTTTTGTCTTGTAAGAGTAAGGTTTGATCCAAAGGTAACGCTGAAAGGAGGAATTGGATGTTGGTCAATCTTAGGGTTAGAGATAAGATAATGGTTTGATTTCCTAAGGAAGAATCACATGTTGTGATGTTTCAACGCGCTCATGACAAATAATTTGGCCCCTGAGCCCTTACCTCGTCCTGGTATATTTTGGATTTAATTAATTATTAGTATTATTCTTCCAATCGCAGCTCTCCTTTACAAAGACCAGTGAAGTCATGTCTCTTTACGAGCGCGCGCGACACTATCGTTCCCATTCCCTCAAGCCTCTCACTCAACCAAGTTTACTTACCCAGCGTTCCAAGCGCACGCTCAGCCTACCAACCAAGCCAATTATACCACCACTCATCAATATACAACGTTACCATGACAACTGGGAGAATGACGGTGACGAAGAAGATCAGATCTGTGATACAAACGAGGAAACTGTAGGTAAGTAGACACAATTTTATACCTGGTAATTAAGATGCTAGCGTGAAAAGCTTGACGGTTGTTCAAAACCCGTTCTCTTTACCGGCGCGCGTGCAGTGGCTAGAACACTGTCACCCCTGTGGTCCTTGTTCTATCTTCGGAACTGGCCTCACATTCAGGTTTAACTTGTCCTTGGTTCCCGTCATCGTTTCTTGGGGTGAGAGGGTCGAGGAAAGGGACTGAAACTTGAGGTCTACTGTCACCCGATATCACTCTCGCACTGAAATGTGTACAAATTTCAAAATCCAATGAACATATGTTTACATTTTTTTTTCAGCCTGGTACACACCAGTTGTTGGACTATCCTGTAGCTTGGTGATATATTTCTGGTCATGCGCCCTGGCTTACTACTCTACAGCATAATACGCATGCGTAGAGCATGTGGACGATCATATTTCCCGCCATTTTCGTCTTGACCCACCGAATTTCCCCAGTTCCATTTAAGATGACACCCTGCAAAACATTCCATGAAAGGACATCTTCCGCGTGTTCTTAGTTATAACGATATGAAAAACACGTACGGTGTGCAGAATACCACAAAGTGTTAAAATCCGTGGGGAAGAAAAACTCTTGAATGGAGTAAATAAATCAGCAGGAACGAGGATAGTTGAAATTGGAGAAGATTGGCGCGGATTACGAATGACGCATCTTGAAGTGTTGTTTCTAAAACTAAAGACATTCCGAGAATGACATATAAAAATTCAGTTTGAGTGAGCGCTGTGAACTTTTGAAGATGCCAATAAAAATGTTCTCAGCGAATGAAGTATTTTAATGCGAAAGTGACGCTTTGCCTATGTGAAAGTTTGATCATTTATTATTATTGTTGTTGTTGTTGTTATCATCGTCATTATCCCAGATCATTATCACTATCATGAGATTTTAATTCCTTTTATTATTATACGTTCTCTTAAGTCTTACCTACCGACAACAGATTTCATATATGTAAAAGAGACGTCCTACCTACAGACAATAGTTGTATGCGCTCTTGTCTTTACAAGGGCAGCTCAGGAATATGCGTGATAAAACAATTATTGGATTCGGTAGAAAACACAAACTTTGGCCTTGATAATTATCGCTATCATCCTCAACCTCATCACGGCAATAATTGTTAATTAAAAATTGTTCTCAGCATCACTGTTTCTATCAATATCAGTTTTACTGTTATAGTCGCTAGTCGCATCACTGTCATTGTTACTTTAATATAAATTAAATTTATTGAATTTTTAACGACTGTTCCACCGGGCTTACAAATGTAAATGAGAAAGGGATACAAAGGGGATAAAAGATTTCCTTTCATCTTGATATCACGTTCGTAAATTAAAAAAGTTCAAATATATCAATCTTTACTTAAAATGAATTTGTAAAATAAAAGATATATTAACTTCATATTTATTGTGTAAAAAAATTCATCCCTGTTTAAATTCAGTAAAATGGTTCTTTGTTGCTGTAAATCTATGAGTAAATTGAAAAAAAGCTGAGGGGAAAAGAGTAATTAAAAAGAGTATCCATTCCAAGAAATAAAACGGTAAAGTCCATTGCTTTGCAATAGACACACTAGATCCGGGATACTTGAAAAAAAAAAAAACTTACCTGTAAGCCTTTATGTCCTTGTTCCCATGGCAACTTGAGCGTAATGAATTTTATTTAAGTCGGTTTTGAGGTTGAGGGTTCTTTCCATGTAGTGAGCACATTTTTTTTAGTGAAAGCCTACATGTTAAAAGAACATGTTATATACTCGAAACAATACATCTGAATCACAAACACAAATGTACCAACGATGACATGGACTTTTGTTTACTTTATTGAAAAATAGTCAAAGAGAAACATATACTAGTTCATAGAGTGTAACCTTCGAATCGGACCCTGCTTCAAACCTGTCTTGTCACGCAACACTTTTTCCCTCTTTAACCGCCACCTGGTTAGCTCAATTGGGAGAGCGCCGGACTGTTGTGCGGGAGGTCGAGAGTTCAATACCGGCCGGACCAACACTCAGGGTCTTAAAATTAATTGAGAAGAATATGCTTCCTTTCTTTAATATCAAGAAATGGGTTAGATATTCTAGTCTTCTCGGATAGGGACGAATAAATGGAGGTCCCGTCTCCTGCAGGGTTGGGGTAGGAGACGTTAATTCCCACGCACGAGATTACTGTGTGATGGATATCCTCCCTGGGGTGGGTTGGGTGGGCAGGTGAAATCGCTAAGGACTAAACATGGCTGCCAGAAGCGCCTGTCTGATTTCAACCTTGAAATTGTAACTAAACACGTATGTTGTTTGGAGAAATAGAGACCTTTACCTTTACCTTCTCCAACCTGTTGCGTGACAAGACCGAACAATGCTGCGAAGGAGTCAATCAAAGCAAACCACGCAAAATACGTGGCAAGTCACGGTAGATCGCCGTCACTTCATTTAAAATTCATGTCTTTCTCTTCTCCATGTAAAGTTTGGGCAGAGATTTCCGTATAGCTCCCTACTTTACAATGAATATAGTTCTTTGTGAAACTTAGGAAACTTATGGCGAAATAGATAGATAACCTTTGGAAGACCTTGGAACCAAAGCCCTGTTTTAAAATATTAAAGGGCTGCGCGGAAATTTTTCACAAATTTCTTCCCTAAAAGCTTAAATCATTTATTAATCCTGCATTTTCCCTCTTTGCAGAAAGCTTTTCATGTTTACCTTA
Organism: Stylophora pistillata; assembly: GCF_964205215.1. Lineage (NCBI taxonomy): Eukaryota > Metazoa > Cnidaria > Anthozoa > Scleractinia > Pocilloporidae > Stylophora > Stylophora pistillata. The sequence goes on from NC_142532.1 coordinate 7,395,006, forward strand.
CATTCTGAGCACTAATTGGTTGAAGTTATTCGTTCCAACAACAACAACAACAAGAAGTTTATTTGTTAAGGCAGGTTACTAAAATAGGCAAGACCATAAGTCCTGATGTCCTTCATGAAATTCTATTAAATCAGCCAAGGTAGATTGCACTGAATACAAGATTCTCGTATTGATTAAATTTTTTATGCCCTTAAACTGAGTTTAACACGAGTAAAAATAGCTTTTCCTTGACAGCCCGGCGAAAGTATTCTGAAAATATCATCCTGAAACGTTATACGTTCAAGTCATTTTTCAATTACCACCCGCTCCAAAATTTCAAAATGGCGTTGGCCGCCGACTCGAAAACCCATGGACTCTACATAATTCCTGGATTAAGGTAATTTCGCATTTGACCTCGACTGTATTTCTGTTTTACAAACCGAGTTATATAATCAAGAAATCTATTCACGCATGCGAACTTCAGTTAACTTCCCTAGAGACCCTGGAGACACAAGTCGCCGCGTGAGCTACTTTTAAACTAATGGTGTTTACATCTCGTCAGGTTTAATTTAGTCGAAATTTTACTTATGAAAGAGCCTGAAACGCTTCCTTGCTGGAGAAAAGCGAAAAAATTCATTATGAGAAAAGATCGAAAACCTAAACTTGATACGGTTCCAATAAGTTCATATGAAAATTTATTATTTCCTGCTTGCATTATGATATACTCCGCGCTTGTTATGTTCGGTGCTTTCAGTAATAATTATTCACATACTCAATTCTGTCGATGATTTAATTGTGTTACGCGAAAGCCAAGATAATATTTAAACTGGCTTTAATAAAAACCCGCTTTTTGAAACTAAACTTTATACGATTCAAATAAGTTCATATGAAAATTTATTATTTCCTGCTTGCATTATGATATACTCCGCGCTTGTTATGTTCGGTGCTTTCAGTAATAATTATTCACATACTCAATTCTGTCGATGATTTAATTTTGTTACGCGAAAGCCAAGATTATATTTAAACTGGCTTTAATAAAAACCCGCTTTTTGAAATGAAAACCAATACAGATAACACCTCCTTTGAACTTGTGTGAGGGGAACACGTGAATTGAAAACTAATTCTTGCTGGTGGCGCGGGCGTGATGCTCACCTGCACACCACATTGTCTTCGATCTAAGACATAACAAATGAGTCTCAGATAGTCATTCGTTAATTTTTCTCGAAAATCTTCGAAACTAGGGTACTCCAAACATTGCAAATGGTTGTTGGGGTGTTTTAGATCACTTTCATTTCATACAGAACCTTCTTTTTCCAGCAGCTTCGGTCTATAACTAGGCAAAGAAAAAATTTTGAGAAAATCCAATCGCTTGAACCCCACCTTGAATAACCTTTGTACGCACAGCTGTTACCACGAACCACAACGCGCCACAACCTCGCTTCTGGTTGGTTGACCTAAACTGTGATAGAATTCAATGCTAACCATTTTCACCCTAACCAACGTGTGGGTCATTAGAAATAATATCAAAACAATCTTTACAAAGGCTTTTTGGTCTCTTGTTTACATTTTACAATATACGTTTTATTTTCCGGTGACTAAGAGGCGAAGAAGCGAAGCTGTAAAATCCTTTCATATAAGAAAACATCTCCAAAATGCCGCAAAGTTTTGTAACTTTGAAGAAGGAGCCCCGACCAACGCACGATCCGCCGTTTACGTTGAAGGACTTGAAAGCTGCCATTCCGTCTCACTGTTTCGAGAGATCCACATTGAAGTCCTTCGCTTATGTTGTTTGGGATCTAACGATAGCGTGGTCGTTATATTTAAGCACGGGCTACTTCAACCATCCTTATCTACCTTCCTGGGCGTCTTATATTCTTTGGCCTCTCTACTGGGTCTTCCAAGGCTGTGTTTGCACTGGTATCTGGGTTTTGGCGCACGAGTGCGGCCACTATTCGTTTTCCGACAGCAAGGCTGTTTGTGACTACACCGGGCTTGTATTACATTCTGCGCTGCTTGTGCCGTATCATTCATGGCGGATAAGTCACGCAAAACATCATCGAAGTACAAATGATATGGACCGCGACGAAGTATTTGTACCCAGTACAAAAGAAGAGTTGAGTAAAGATGGATTAGCAGCTCTGTCTCCCACCTGGAACCTTTTATCCCTGTTAAAAATGTCGCTGTTTGGTTGGCCTGGCTATCTAATGTTCCACGTCGCAGGACGTAAATACCACACCCACACAGATCACTTCAACCCAAAAAGCCCGATTTTTAGCGACAAAGACTACGAAGACATTGTTATCAGTGACATTGCATTGGTGGTGTGGATCGGTTTCCTTGGTTGCTTGGCTTACGTGAATTCTCCCTTATGGCTTCTAAAGGTATACATCATCCCTTATCTCATCGTGAATTTCTGGCTAGTCTTTATCACTGACTTACAACATTCGGATGCTGCCGTGCCTCACTATAGAGGCCAACAGTGGAACTGGCTTAAGGGGGCACTGTGCACCGTGGATCGGAATTACGGAATTCTGAATCATGTTTTCCACCACATTGGAGACACACACATTGCTCATCACCTGTTCTCTCATATACCTCACTACCATGCAGTTGAAGCCACAAGACATCTAAAGAAAGTTATGGGAGAGTTTTATTACAAAGACGAAACACCGATTTTCAAGGCTATGTGGTTGACTGGTAGATACTGCCGTTATGTCGAAAACTCAGGTGACATTTTGTGGTTTAAGCATGATTAACTTCTGTCGTTATATTAGCGTCAAGGATAAGACTTTTTTGTGTAAGATCCCAGCAAATAGTGTGGATCACTAGATATTAAATTACACACTCAGCTAAATTTATTTATTTAGTTCGGTATTTCCATAAAGTTTTGCTTAGCCAGGTATGGATGCAGCCGCGAGGAAAGAAACTCTAAAATTTGAAAACATTTATTGGCATTTTTATGGCTCAGGGTAAATGGCATTGGCTAATAGTCGAAAGATCGTTCTACCTACCATCTGAGAAATGACTTGAAATTTCCTCTAATTACCATCTCGTTGGTTTATTTTTGCCAAGGGATTTCTTTCTATTGGTACTGAAATTTAAATTTTTTTTTATTTTCCATTTTTGAGAAGGGCCTATTTTACATCTTATGGAAAACGTTTTCAATTTCATCCGGAAATTTTCATTACCTGAGCGTCAAGTTCAGTCACCATCAAACAACTCCTGCAATATCAATGTCTAAGTGAAAATGAATGGTAGGGATTTCTATAAGCAGGTACCAGTTCTTTGCTATTACACTTTGTTATTACACAAAATGAAACTAGAAGTCGAGCAAATAGTTACTTATCAGCATGGACATTATGGTATTTTGAATGTTATGAAAACATTGTTTTTTTTTAACTTTAGAGAGAAATCTATGGAAGGAGTTCGTTCGGTACATCTCAAATAAATAAAGGCTGGTAGTTTCGAAAGAAACTGTTTGGGGCTGCGTCGGTGAGAGTAACGAAATAATTTGGATATATCAACAAAGTTGAAATGGTAAATTAACCACCGTAATGATTACAAAAGCTGACGTTTCGAGCGTTAGCCCTTCGTCGGAGCGAACATCTCAAATACACGTTTATCTAATCATTCAGAAAAAATTTCATGTTTATTAAAGCTATTGGATTACATGCTTCGAGTGTTTTCAGTCTATACATTTTTTACTTCATTGTACTGTTTGTGTGCATTTATCGGGGAGAGAAAAGTCTTCCTTACGGGAACCGAGCCTAATCAAGCAAAAGCAATTGAACTCCAGTCCCCCATCGTTAGGTTCATAAATGATACCTGTATTCCATCTTGAGGGCCTGGGTGAGGAGAGAACTGTTTACTTGTACGACTGCGGAAAGCAGGTACTGACAGGTGATATTTTACAAGTGAGAAACTTTGTAGACGGGGAATGAGTAACAGAAGAAAAATGAAAGGATACCAGAAAGGATAACAATACAAAACTTCAAGCATGTGAACCATTGGGTGATAAACAAAAAACATTCAATCAGCGTGGAAAAATTTGCTACTTTGAGTTGTGAAACGCCTATCGAGTCGCGGACGAGAAAGAGATGAACGCTACAGAAGAACATGCTCAAAAGTAACAGGCGAGCCAGCAAAGAAACGGGTAACCAAAAGCTACTAAAGGTAAACCGCTACAGAAAATAATCGAGAGACAGATTAGAACGACAAAAGAAAAGAAAGGCAAAACCGCGGAAAGTAATGAAACCGCGCGTGAGAAAAGGACGAACAGGGAACGCGGAACGGCGCGAGGACATCGATTAGCAAAGGAGGAGATGGATTCGACGACAAGATGAACATTAGTTCGTTACAGCAACTTTTGGTACATACGAAGTCGGTTATAACGATGGTCATTTGACGTGAGAGAATAAAAACTGACGGAACTCTGGCAAGTTTTGTTCCCCCTGCATGTCGCTTTAATGAAATAATTAGAGTACTAAGAGAGAGAAGAAAAGTTTCTGATAATCGAATTTTCAAAGTGCAAGACATAAAAAAGGAAAATCTTAAGTAATCATGAAAAAAATATTCAACTATCAAAGACGATATGTAAAATGAGCCCTAATACACGGCTTTCAAAAATGGCGGTACAGTACGCTTGTTCGCTGGAGGACTGGAGACGAGAAACATGGAAGTGAGGCATCAAAGGCCAAACAACAGAGTTCTCTTCAGCGTGGCTGTAATTATTACTGTTTTTTGTGTCTTTTTATCTTCTTTCCATCGGGAAAATACTGAGAAATGACATCTAATATCAGCTTAAGCGAAGATGACATTCCTGGTGCCTCCCTAAAAGGTCGAAATGCTTCAGAATTAAAAAACGATGAACTAAAATTTTGGTTGAAATGTAGAGGAGACTCTGGGAAAGGACTTAAAACAAAAGCAGAACTTGTGAAAAGGTAAGATACACGAAGAGGTCGATCAGTGAACTAGTATGCCTGCCTCCTGAAAATCAAGTTCTAGCTTCACTCTTCAATGTAGTTGATGTAAGTTCAATCAAAACAGTTCAATATTTTTTACAGAGTCGAAGAATTCATCAAGAATGGTAAAGACAAACAAATCGTGGATCCCGATCCAAATCAACTGTACACGCGAAGAAAACTTTCTTTGACCAAGTCTACTTCTAGTAATTGTTCCAACGAGCCTCGAGTACGATCGGTAAAATATCCTGAAGAAAACTAGGGTACTTCTCTAGAGAAAATGCCACTGTTTACAAAGGCTGAAATGGACGAGCACATTGTAAATTCTGGTAAAAAAATCGCGAACAAAGAGAGCACAAGCGTTCCAACCAACTTGAGGAAAGCACAGACTTTTCTTCAAGATGAGTATCTTCACGAAATTATAGCAACAAGTGATCAACGAGGGTTCTATTTTAAAGCCAAATGCTCTCACAGTTTTAAAAAGAGTGATGCCCCTCATGACCTTAAGCTTGCAATATGCATTATATCTGGTAAAGTGTTGCATGCATTTTGTAGTTGTGTCGCTGGCACCGTTGGATATTGCAATCACATCTTAGCTTTAATGCTAAAACTTTGCAAGTATACTTTGTATGACTGTAAGTCGACGAAGGATCTTTGTAAAGATAAAGATGAGACTGAAGGTCTAGCTTGTACTTCAGAACTACAAAAATGGCACAGAAAGGGAGGAGGCTCTAACATTTCACCACAGCCCATCTCCAGTGTGATAGTAAATAAAACTAAATGCAAAACTAGTTCTACTAGAACTTCTAAAGATGGAGGAGTGAAGTCACTTCTTTATGAAGCAAGGATAAGTGCAGTATGTCATGAAGAAAAAATTGAACAATTCAAGCAAGATTTGAGTAAAATTTATGCAAACATGGGACTATCTCAAATGGCATCAGATACTAGACAACACAACATGGTGGACACCAAATTTGGTAAATGCCCAATAGGTTCCTTTGGATCCTATCAGCTTTTATTTACTGAATCTAATTTTTCAGCCAAAGCTGACTTGAGTTCAGTGCCACGTAGGATTGAAGCACTCAATTGTGAACAATTTCCAAGGTTTCCCCACATTGAAGAGGAACATATGAATATTCCAGATACACTTTCCACTGAAGAACAACAATTTATCACATCTCTTACAAAGGATGAAAATGAAATCAATGACATTGAAGTTAACACCATTTCCCAGGCTGATTGTGAGGAATGGAACAAACAGCGATGTCATCGTTTTACTGCATCTAAATTTCATCTGATCAGCCACAGAAAAAGAAACCATAATACATTGGCAGAAACATTGATACATCCAAAGAAGTTTTCCAACAGAGCTGTAGAGCATGGAAGAAATTTTGAGCCGGTCGCATTAATGGAGTATCAAAAATACATGAAAAATGCTAGAACCCCAGTTAAAGTTTTTCCCTCTGGATTTGTAATTTCGAAATCTCACCCTATTCTTGGTACCAGTCCTGATGCAAAAGTTATTGATCCTGGCTGTTTAGAAACTTTTGGTCTAGCTGAAGTGAAATGCCCTTATAAGGTAGCCAATGTAGCTCCAATTGATGCTTGCTCTGATCCAAAGTTTTGTATGGAAAAAACAGGCACAGATACCTGCCAACTAAAGAAAAATCATGAATACTATGCACAAGTACAAGGGCAGATGGGTGTTACAGGCTGTAGATGGTGTGATTTTATACTCTACACAAGAAAAGGCATATATATACAAAGAGTGGCTTTTGATGCAGATTTTTGGAACAAATTAAGACAGGAACTCACATCATATTATTTTAACAACTTTATTAAATATGCTATTGAAGAAGCATCTACAAACAACAACAGTGAAGTAAATAAAAATACTTCTAATGAGTGAGTAGTTTTAACATTAACCAGCAACTTGTGACTTAAATCTCTTTACACTGAGTTGTATATAACTAGGTTATAACTATATGGTTACATAATAGCAGAAATATTGTACCATATAGTGATTTAAATGAATTAAATTTGAAACAAATGGTTGCAGTTATTTATAATAAATGTTTTATTATCATTATTAAATTTGTAAATTGTAACAATGTTTAAAATAATTTTGTTATATTAGAAACTGTAATTATTCCTTTTAAAATGTAATTTTAAGGTGCTTCAATGATTTATTTTGTTAAACTGAAATGATGTTGGGTTGTATATTGCACAGAAATGCACAAACAGCCCACATTTGATTTGCCAGGCCAATCTGGTGAAGAGGGACAACACCATCCCATATGTGAAAGTTCTTAATCTTGTTAATTGCCCGCTCAACGTGGATGCGAAGACTGGCAATTTCTTGTGTTGCCACAACATCTTCTGCAGCCATCTGGTCTGAACCACCAAGAAATGAAGGCAGTTTCACATGCACACCTTGAGGTAACATTAGGTCATCAATGGTAAATCCTTTATCGGCCATAACAAGATCTTTGTCATCAAATGGCAAGTCCAGAAAGCCACTGCGAACAACAATTTCTCTGTCAGATATTGAGCCAGTGTAAAGCTCACTCACAAAAATCATTGCACCGCCTGGTGAGATGCCAATTAAACCTTTCAATGTTGTGTGATTTTTGTAATTGCTAAATAGTTCCCCATTAAGCTGTAAACTGCTTGGCATTTGGCATCGTACCTCAGTGCAGTCAATAATAACCCTTGTTGCTGAGTATTTTGCTTTAAAAGCTTCTGGCCTGGTGTTGTCAATTACTGTTCTTGAGGGCCATATATTAATCTGAGCAAATTTAAGGTACATAAAATTGACCCAGGATATAACAACTCGGCTTACTGTTGATAATGAAATATGGAACAGATTACTCAGGTGCTCTTCAGCAAAGCCTTGTCTTAGACGACACATCACTAAGAAAAACTCATCAATTGCCTTAAGAGCTCTTGGTCGTCCTTTTTCTGATTTACTGTAGTGTTCGTTGTCGTAAATATCAAGTAAAGGTTCCTTGGTATTTAAAGATGTCCAGTACCTAATGTTTTGACCATATTCGCCAGGATCAAGGAAGTCAAATACTGTTTTAAACACCTCAAAGTCAGGAAATCCGGTGTAAAAGCTGATCGACGATGAGTTGGAACGAAATCTATCAACATTGAATAGTTTAGCTTTCAGTGCATCAGTCTGTTTCATAAGTTTATCAATCTCGGCTTTCAAACCAGCAATCTCTTTTTCCATTATTCCAATTAAATCGTTATGTTCTGTTTGAGATTCTTTGTCTTCGAATACTTTGTCTTCAGTCTGAGTTGTATTTTCAATGACCGAAGTCTCGTCCGTTTGAGTTGATATTTCTTGGTATGGTGGCTGTTCAATCGATTCCAAATTATCTTCATTCTCGCTAACAGCCTCTGAGATATCGTCAAAACCTGTTGCTACTAAATGTCTGAATGGCGGAGGCTTTCGTTTACGAGGAGACGTGCGCCACGAAAATACTGAAGGAACGACTCCAGGTTTGAGATTTATCTTACTTCCACCTAGCGATCTCTGAAAGTCCTCCGTTTTAAAATGCCTCGAGCATACCTTAGTGGATTTACTTATCTGAAAGTTTTTCCCTTCATCTCTCCTGATTGCATGACTCCACTGTTTTCGTAGAGATTTATCAGTAGGGAAAATAAAATAAGAAATTTTTTTACCCTCTTCAAGATAGCCTTTCTTGGTGCAGCCGGGAACACAGCAGTGCGTAGGCATTGTTTCGACGAAAAAATTTGCCCTGAAATAATCACCATTTCCCAATCAATCGAAATCTTGATTTGTTCACATTGTGATTCAGTTTTTCAGCGTGGATTTTTTCAAATTCGAAGCGTTATGAAGGATGTACTAATAAAACTTCCAAACTTTGACAAGTTGATCGCGCTACACGTGAAAGATATTTGTTTTGATCAGGCCTTTGATGCCTCGTTTCGATGCACTCGTTACCAGTTTTCCAACTCCGGTCGCACTGTGCCGCCATTTTTGAAAGCCGTCTATTGCAGACACTAACTACAGCAGTCAAACCTGTCTTAAGCGGTCGCCCACGGGGAATGGTTCAGGTTTCACAGGTTCTACAAAAAGGGGTATTGTAAAAAATGATAAAAAACGCCATTTTGTGCCATAATTGAAGACGACCGCTTTAAAGAGGTGAAAATTACAGTGATTAAGGGGAGAATTCAGGGACTTCGAAAACTGACGGTTTAATACAAAGTGACCGCTTAAACTTTGCTACTCTACATGTTAAGGTTCGACTGTAAATAACTTCATTCCCAGAACTGATCGGAATTTAAATTCTCCTGGCAGAGTAAATGAGAATCAGAATATGTAATCATATATATTGCACTGAATCTATATAATTTGAATTTTCTCGAGTTTCAGTACCAAAACATACCGCATACATACATCTTTATTGACCACTTGCCCAAAGGGCTTTTCAGCGTCAATTAATCCCAAAAAAAAACAATTATAATTATACAAAACACAATTATACAAATTACTAAATAACAATTAAAAATAATTAAAATATCATTCCTTCCTCTTAAATTTGTCTAAAAGTGCCCCTCTAAGCTTATTCCTAAAACTATTAACATCAATGCATGGTGTTGATAGTTGCTACTTGTTGCTACTTTGTTTAAGCGTACTACAAACGACGACAAACATCTCACAATCATTTCAGTGTGGCGCGTGAAAAAATAAAGCTTTACCTTACAGAATTGTTTCAAAAGCTGTGATCGGCGCATCATGAAAACTTAAAAAGGATTTTTTTCGTTAAAGAGCGAGCATTTTATCAGTTGAATCAGTGAATTATGCCCAGTAGATCCGAAGATAAAATTTTTTCAGTTCTCACCGTGACACTACAATAGAGTAGTAAACTTCTCAAAATAATTTCCTAGTAGCGTCTCCGGCACTTTCCTTGCAGAATTAACTAAATAGGTTTCATGCACATTGTGGAAGCTTCGAAGAAAAAGATACAGTCGAAGACTGCACGGGACTAAGCGTTGTTTGGAGCGTTGTTTATAGTTAATGCGAGGAACCGTTGAGAATTTGAAAGCGTTGTGAGGAATAGTAAGAGGAACGAAATCTGGTCCATTTACAACACTGAATACTCCGAAATATGAACATTTTACTCGTACGACTAGCAGTTTTCAATGTGAAAGTGGGTGCTGGCGTCAGAGCTAACTTACTGAATTACAACTAATTAGTTTATTTACGAATTAAAAAATGTTACAGAATGACAAATTCACAAACATGCGTCGAATTACTATGTAAAATAAGAAACAAAAAACAGGCCGTTGGAACTCACTCAAAGGTGGTCACCTTTGAGTGAGTTCCAACGACCTGCTTTGTTGTCTTCCAGTAAGCGGTCACCTTTCTTAACTGGTGGTGGTCACTTTTGAGTGAACTTCAATGGCCTGTTTTTTTGTCTTCTTCTATTAAACGGTCACCTTTCTTAACAGGTGGCGGTCACCTTTGAGGTAGTTCCAACGGGCTGTTTTTTTGTCTTCTTCTATTAAACGGTCACCTTTCTTAATTGGTTGTGGTCACCTTTGAGGTAGTTCCAACGGCCTGTTTTTGTGTCTTGTTCTATTAAACGGTCACCTTTCTTAACAGGTGGCGGTCACCTTTGAGTGAGTTCCAACGGCCTGTATTTTTGTTTTCTTCTATTGAGCAGTCACCTTTCTTAACTTTCTTAATTGGTTGTGGTCACCTTTGAGGTAGTTCCAACGGCCTGTTTTTTTGTCTTGTTCTATTAAACGGTCACCTTTCTTAACAGGTGGCGGTCACCTTTGAGTGAGTTCCAACGGCCTGTTTTTTTGTTTTCTTCTATTGAGCAGTCACCTTTCTTAACTTTCTTAATTGGTTGTGGTCACCTTTGAGGTAGTTCCAACGGCCTGTTTTTGTGTCTTGTTCTATTAAACGGTCACCTTTCTTAACAGGTGGTGGTCACCTTTGAGTGAGTTCCAACGGCCTGTTTTTTTGTTTTCTTCTATTGAGCAGTCACCTTTCTTAACTTTCTTAATTGGTTGTGGTCACCTTTGAGGTAGTTCCAACGGCCTGTTTTTTTGTCTTGTTCTATTAAACGGTCACCTTTCTTAACAGGTGGCGGTCACCTTTGAGTGAGTTCCAACGGCCTGTTTTTTTGTTTTCTTCTATTGAGCAGTCACCTTTCTTAACTTTCTTAATTGGTTGTGGTCACCTTTGAGGTAGTTCCAACGGCCAGTTTTTGTGTCTTGTTCTATTAAACGGTCACCTTTCTTAACAGGTGGCGGTCACCTTTGAGTGAGTTCCAACGGCCTGTTTTTTTGTTTTCTTCTATTGAGCAGTCACCTTTCTTAACTTTCTTAATTGGTTGTGGTCACCTTTGAATGAGTTTCAATGGCCTGTTTTTTTGGTCTTCCACCTGCATTCAACGGTCACTTAAGGTGGCTCGTACCGGTTTTCATCTTTCTGATGGTTTGTAACTTTGAAAGAATACAACAGAAAGACTGACCAAGGCCAGTTGAACACTTTTAAGGGGTTGAATTATATAATCATTGGTTATCCAAAAATAGGTGTCATTTCGTCACTAGTAGTTTCCATGGCAACGCTTTCATAGGCTTATTCAGACGCATTTTTTAGCTTGTGGCTTAAATAATTCGAAAACTAACCCGGTGACCCCATTATTTTTTTCAGTGATTGCTTTTGGCACTTGAAAAGGAAAATGCACAAAGATTTTTAAAAAATTCTACGGAGCGGAATTTCAGAAAATCTAGAAAAATGGCAATTTTCAGACATCGCAAATTTCCTACCGTAGAATTTTCTATTTTTTTTTCTGACGATTTCTTTCGACGTTATTATCATATCGGAACAATAAAAAAAAGGGGTCACCGAACTTGTTTTCATGCAATAGCTTTCGTGAGTTTAGCAATTTCCACGCGCGTCCTCGCGCATTTAAAAATCTGGATCCTATAAGATCGACATTTGCTCATGATCTGTCATAGCTACCGCTTACAATAGCGTGTGCTCGCGGACGCGCCTACCATCTGATGTTTACAGACGTTTACTGCTAATTAGAAAATCATTAAACAGCTGTCAAAGACAGCCTCCCGGGCTCATCTTAAAAATCCTACACACGACTTCTGGCTATATCATATTATTTTCCTTTAAAGTTTCAAAGTCTTCTTCCACTTCAGGTAGATTATCCTTCACTTGAGTTCTTCTTTATTTGCCGTCGCAAGATTTCAGATCGGTTGAATATTTCTTTTAGAACGTGAAGTGAAGCAACCTTTACTTCTCCGAAAGTCGTCCTCTTTATTTTAGTTTCTATCTCCTGCATTCACAGTAGCCGCTCAACACATCAAATACAAGCTCTTAGGTAAACTTCTCACAAAAGTAGAAAAAATTCCACGCGCCACCATCTTTGTTTTGAATTTTCATCTTTTGATCTCGCGCTTCTTTCGCACTCTTCTCTCGCGCGTGATGCAAGAGTGATCTGTTCCCCGCGCGAGGAAACCGGTACGAGCCACCTTAAGGCGGAACCACTCAAATAAAACTTAAAATAATCTTCCAAGTAAAATTTAATCCATGTTTCTTTCTCGAAATCAACTTTAATAGTATTTTTGAGCCGGTTCTTATAAATCCAGAAATCCAGTGATCAATTATGGCATAAAATGGCGTTTTTTCTCGTTTATAATTATTACTATTTTTACCCCTCTCTTGAGGAACCTGTATGAAGCAGTCAGCTGTTTACCCCGCCATTTCACGTGCGTGGCAGATGAAAGACTAAAAGTGAACTAACGCCACCCCTGAAAGTCAAGCAGCTTGCGCCCAATATTGGAGGACTTGTGTTCATTTATGCGCAGAGGAAGTTAGCTGAACTGGGCTACCCTGTATAAATGTTCGTAAAATACAAAAATACAAATACAAATACAAACACGACGCAAGATTTGACAAGGACATATGTAACCATTTGAATAAGGAAAACACAGGTCTCTGGGCTTCAAGGGGTTTTGTGTTAGAATATTCTTCTTGTAGCTGGACCGCCCTCAGCGTGTGTTGAAATATAACTACAGACAAACTATTGAAAAATACAAAAATACAAATACAAATACAAACACGACGCAAGATTTGACAAGGACATATGTAACCATTTGAATAAGGAAACAAATAACATAAACAAATAAATAAATTTACTTGCCCCCAAGTAAAAAGTTTATGTCTGCTCCATAATCTTTATGAATTTTTAAACTGAAATACTAAGTCAAGGGTGAAAGGAGGGGAGTACTAAAGAGTCAAACTGAAGGGGAACTGGGTCATAGTTTCCAAAATGTGATGAGTAATAATCACATGACACTCACAATATTATCTTACATAACAAAAGTGCAAAGCGTGTTCTTCGCGCAATAGTCATGAGTTTTGATAGCCTGCTCGTAGACGGTAATTTTTGTTGTCAGTGGCGAGATTCAGCGCGGCGAATATTCGGTCGCATGTCTCTCTTTGCAGCAGTTTGGAACCCTTCTACTTTCTTGGTTGGCTCCTACAACTTTTTTAGATTAGATTCACTGTTCTTACGGAGGCCCTCTTTGTTGTTTATTTAGAATTTCTTCAGATACAATGAATATATGAAGTTCATATATTTTGAACTGCGGTATTAAATACGTATGATGCACGATTCTTCGCAGTAGATAGCGCTATTTATGCAATAGCGAAAATCAGACCTGAAAAAAATCAGGCCTGTACAGGTCTGATTTTCGCTATTGCGTAAATAGCATTATCTACTGCGAAGAATCGTACATCATACGTATTTAATACCGCAGTTCAAAATATATGAACTTCATATATTCATTGTATCTGATTTATCATCACGGCCTGTTATTACGAATCTTAACGGCCTGCTCCCAGTTGGCTTGTTAGCTCAATTGGTAGAGCGCTGCACTAGTATCGCAGAGGTCAGTGGTTCGAGTCCCGTACAGGCCTGATTTTTTTTCAGGTCTGATTTTCGCTATTGCATAATTAGCGCTATCTACTGCGAAGAATCGTGCATCATACGTATTAGAATTTCTTCTCGATTATCCCCGAAATGCTTTCAAATATCAAGCACTGCCATTACTTCGTCGTCGTCTTGCTCCGCCGCCGCACAAAAGCTTGTAGATACCGTATCACCTCGGCTTTTTGGTTTCAGGAGATTTATCAGACTCTTTAAAATGAAAAGTTTTTTCTTTTGAGTACAAGTTCTCCAAATCACTCGGTCATTTATCACGCAATACGCTAAAATCATTGGTCCCGACGTCACCATTGCTCGACATCAGCCCCCCACCCTCGCCTCATAGTTCTCATATTCAACGAAAACACTTAGGATGTAACTATCACGACCGATGGGCACGAGTCAAATAAGCACTCATCAAGAAGATCGCGTGTTGTCAAGTCACGTTCTTCTCTTTGGTTCTTTAACAATTTGTCATGGTGTTTTCAATATCATCAAACCACCAGGGAGCCTTGAAGTCTGTTAACAAAAATTCCAAAAATAAATTTGCTTAGACTAAGATCTAAAAACGGTCACATGTCGCAAACATAGCTATTTGTGTGTGAGTAGTATATCAAAAGAATTTTTTTTGGTAACAAAACCACCTTACATGTATTTAAAATCTTGAACTCCACTCATATTTATCTTACTGATGATGCTAATGCCCTTTATGAATAAGCTACTTAAAAATTATCACCGGACTTGGAGCAAATAGTAATTCAGGATAACTTTTTCGGAATGAAAAACCTTCAAGGTATGGTTCGTTTAATTGCACAAGAGTACCTTGAATATATGTACTGCTTTCTCTGCGGATTCTATAGAAGCCGACACGCCGCAGCCTCCCTCTATCGTTTTCATCTCTGCCCGGGTCCCGAGATCGAGAACGTAAAAATAAAGAAGAGCC
>NC_142532.1:7624878-7667378 GCF_964205215.1 Stylophora pistillata
AAATCACCACTTCAATATCGCCAAATTCCCTTGAAAAACAAAAAAGGCACACTGCAATACCACCAAAATGTCGTCTGGACTTATCTTTTTTATTTACACATAAAAATATAAGCAACTGCTGACATTGCTTCTTTACATAATACCTCACAAATTTGTTCTGCATTCCTATAATCGCTTGCGTTGAAAACCATACAAGAAACAAGAAAATTTAACACATCTTGAGACAGCTGTACGTCTGTCGACGCCAAACTCAACTATTTAAAGTCCTAATATAAGACTACGCACTGCTTGCAGAATTCGTCTCATAAACAATATAAAATACTAAGTAACAAGTTATAAAATAGAACAACAGTTATTCGCCTGCTAAGTCGGTCAACGAAGAAATGATGAACTTGTTCCAGTAATCAATTATTTTTTCCTCATTCCATCAATTTCGAAAAACTCAAATATATTTTTAGTTTATTTAGTTTTCAATTTTCACCTCTCGTGGATAACACACAGGTATCAATCAATGAAAGTCAATAATATCCAATACCAACTGATCGAACGCTTCTCGGTTGAGTGTCGTGAAACCAAAAGAAAAGCAATTACAAAGGAAAATCAGCAAAAAAAAAAAAAAAAAAAAACCCATGAAGAGCCAATGAGAACTCAAAGTAAATACAAGCTAACCGCCAAAAGCGGAAAACGCGGCTATAAGTCGTGATTGGTGCACGCGAGTTTTGCATCTGATTGGTTAAAAAGAGGCGCGAGTTCTAGACCAATCGTAGAGTAAAGTAAATGAAAACCAATGCAATACCAGAATACTCTCAACACTCAACTGAGGGAACTAAATAAAACTCGTGCCCTACTGTTGGATGACGTCTCTGTCGATCAGTATAGATCACTTAATTATTAATGACTGTTACTAATAGCGCTATGGAGATAAGTATCCATAAGCCGACGACATTTCAACAACTTCATATTCAGCAGTAATCAATTCGTAACTCTCCTAGACGTGTATTTTTGCGTGAACTATTTTCAAATCGCTATGAATTCTACCACGTTACAATATCATAAATGAAGAATTGAAGCTCACCATCGACATCTACTAAGAACTGGTGAGAAAAATGCACAGTTTTCCCGCACTGTGAAAAAATTCTGTTGAAATAATGATGCTTTTTCCTCTGTGACATGAAAATAATTATGCTTCACGCGAACCAACCTGTTCACAACATTATCATAAATTATTCGATGAAGAGAGCGGTTTTGTCGAACGCCAACGAGAATTATCTCATATTAAAGCATTTACATCCACATTAATAGCCACTCCCTGATTCCCTAGATTGGAAACTGTCCAGAAAAAAATATCGCGCGTGACAGTTGTTCCTGTCTAAATTGCTTTACCAAACGCACAGTTTATACATAAACCTAGCGTTACAGTCCATTTCTTTTAATTGTCATTTTCAAAGAGCTAAAGGTATAATTCAATTTTGAGACTAAGCAGTGAGGTGTCTACATATTATATGCCACGTAGATAGGATCCAACTGATCCCCCAGGAACCCGTCCCTCAGATGCATCCGTTGTTTCTCTCCGCGAGAATTGATCGGGACTACACCAGGGTCTATCACCACCACCACCCCCACGACAAGTTGCTGTTCATTCAATACAGATGTCGTCACCAGGGGGACCACATCAAGAGCCTCGCGTTCATCTGCATCAAGCTCCACTGCTACCACAAGTAGGTTTGTCATCGTGAAGACCGCACTACAAAGGGAAGGGTGAAAAGATAAAATATATAAATAAATAAAAATACCACAGCGAATAAGTCATTCTTTTATACACAATGGCTCTTAACTAAGGCGGCTTTTCCGAGTTCATCTGCTACGGAGCGATGGTAAACCCCAAAAGGAGACAGGTGCTGGAGTAATCTAGTATCACACTAACCTTTCACAGATTGCTCGATGACACCTTGTCACTGTGTTCTCGATATCTACCGGGTGATATCTCATACCACGTAATATCATGGTCTCTTCAAGAGGGCCAACAACAAATAACGCGTCATGCCGGGCTGTTAAAAAAAAAAAGAAACAATTCATTGAAGAAATAACTCAGCGGTTTCAACACAGGGGTCACACGTCCGAGCACGAGAGAACGTTGCACTGGCCAAGAAGCGTGCTTTCCAGCATTCAGAACCACGGAGTCTTACACGAGTTATAATCATCCACCGAAGTCATTACTCAATCTTTTTCAAAGCCGTTGAACCTTTTATGATAAAGCTCTAAACAGAATGCTAAGTCAACAAGATACCCACAGCTAAATAAACTTCGTGGTCGAACATTTCAAGTTTTGGTGCATATTGCGCGGTCGTTTTTTATGTTTTCCTTTGAAATTTTTCGCGGAAAATTGGCGCGTAGCTGGCCAAAATCGAACCGCTCGCAGATGCGCGACAGGAGTAATTACTTACGAAACAATATGTAACAGCTACATGGGAGCAAAACTACACAGATGTTAAGGGTGGTAGCCGTTAAAAAATTACCTAAGTACAGTTTGTAGCACGGCGTGAAAATTGCTGCAACGAGTGGTTGAGACAGGTTGCTTTTCGGTGAAGTCCACCACGCGAGTCAAACTGAATAATCAGGAGGGACTACCCGTGGTCTAATTTTACACTTAGTCTTCAGCAACAAATTACATAGTCAGGAATAGTGCCTCGCGGGACCGCCTTGAGACCTTTTGGTTTGCCGCACAACGTTTATCTTAACGTGCCTAAAGCTTAATCATATAGGCAGTGTATCACCCCACCTCCGTCTGTCTGCGTGAAATCCGTTCTCTTTATAAATCCTAGGTATCCCGTTCGCGCGTATTGGACTGCAGTCTCTGCCACGTTTCCTGTTGTGAGCTTCACGTTGAAGCGGTCGTCTGTTATCGTATCCTCTCCTGTCATGAAGTAACCGCTGCCATTATGCGGGCTGGTGACCCAGATCTACAACATTGTAACAAATGGCGTGTAATTAGTGCTCCACGAGGGAGTGGAAATGGCTGTTATCGTCCGTGAATTCAGAATGACTTACCTCTCCGAGATGCGAATCGGCGCACATGCCTTTGGTCTCTGGATTGGCGATCACGACTTTTACACCAGGCAAAATCTGACCATCAAGAACAAAACAACAACATAATAAGAAACCAACAGATGTCACCATTACGAGTGTTTGTTTACATTACAAACGTAGAGGAATCGAAAATTGACTGCTATTTTCTCCCAACCTCTTGCTTTCTCGTCATTATTCAATGATTTAAAGTTTGGAGAGCTAAAGCAGTGACAGTTGCCAATCAAGTTTTCAATCGTGTCAACACTGACTCACCTTGCCAGATTCCAGTAGGCATAAACTGTGAGGGCTTCCTCGTTCTACCAGAGTCACCCTACACGAATAAGACACCACAAGTGAAAATACAGTTACATCACGTCGCAAGAAAAAAGATGTTCATAAGATAACCTAACAAAGAATCGTACGAAATACCAATCTTGTGACTGGGAGCTCTATCCTAACTTTGTGTGAGTTAATTGTTGCACAAACAAACTACAATCAGCGTCAAAATTAGTTGACAAATGGAGCCAGTTATTTAAACAAGGTCTAACCCAAACCGCAGTTTTACCCAAGCGATGGGCCTCAGGTATTCTCTCTTAGAGGGTTGACTTAATTAAATGAATATCCTTCGACGATCAGCTTTCGACCCTCTGTTCACAAAAATAACTTTTCAGATAAAAGGTTCAGCTAGAATGAAGATAGTTTAGAACGCGGTTTGGGTAAACAACGGCTACAGTTTGTTTAAATAACCGGCCCATCTTGTTTGAAGAGTTTTACTTATGTGAAGAATGACAGCACTGTTTCTACCACACCTAAATCATTAACAGACCCCCATCATCCATTCGATGTTCGCTAAAAGTTCGTGGAATCACGATACAACATTGTTTCTATTTTAGCAAAAGGAGGCAATAGATTAACTTAACGAGTGCAAAAGAGATAAAATTGAAGTAATAGGGGGAATTGAAAATGTGTCCACAATTTTGTCGCCGATTGTAGATAAATTACATTGGTCAATCATAACTAACCCACGAAACACTCCCTTTGTCTTACATCAGCCCCTCTCGCGTGTCACACTCAAACAATTGGAGTGTCACGCTTAAACAATAGGAGCGTCACGCTCAAACACTAGGAGCGTCAAGCCCACGCTGCGCAAATCCTAAGAAGGGAAAATTTCACAAGCCGGAAAATAATCAAGTGAATGCATGTAAGCGCTTCGCACATGAGAAAATGCAATTGGTTTTAATCTTTCATCTGATTGTTTAGAAACACGGCTCCTGTCTTTTAAACGAAACACAGATCAAAGTGGGTCAATTTGATATAGTTCCACGACGGTTAATAGTATCCTTAGAAGTCTATCCCCAAACTGATGACATAACACCATCCGAAGTCGAAACAGATTGACAATATTATTGCTTTGGTATCTCACCTGTCGTTTCTTAGGGCTCGCGTGTCCACATACACGCTTGATGCCTCCGGCGTGGACGCACCCTGAAAAGTAACATAAACAAAGCAATCGAGATACCTGAAATATATCTTGAAATAGACGCACACTATTTATTTTATACAAATAAGAGAAATCTCACCTGCGTACAAATGGCAACATTAGTTCTGCATCCAAATGAAGTGCTTACTGCTCGAGGAGAGAGACCCAGGCCAGAAAACAGAGTAGAAAACGCTGTGGTAAGGTTTATCCTTGGACGCTCCTCGGCTACCACTACACAGTTACGTACACAGGTTAAATTGACGCCCTTCGACTGTGACAACAAAAACACGTAACGCAACATTTACCCTTTTGAACGCTAAAAGAATGACAAGCATCTAATTTCTCCTTACGCTATAACCTGTCAATCAAACATCGAGGTTAGGAGAGTAAAAAAGATGATCACCACCTCACTCTATTCCCTCACTAGACGTTTTCAACAGCCTGATCCTTGCAGAATGCAGGGCGTATCATTTATTTTTTCCACAAGCTACTGTAGCCTAGTGGTAAAATATTCAATCGGTAGGCAGATGATCACAATTTCATCATATTTTTCAGGTTTTACGCTGACGACAAACCAATCGGACACCTTTCCGATAATATCTCCTCTTCTCTTCTTAAGAATAAAATATCCACAATACCTTGAGTGCCGGTATTGACTGCCCCAGTCCCTTGGTACACAAATCCATAACGGGGTAGGAACAGAACGTGTCGCGGACTGCGAAGGAAAACCGAACACAGTTAGAAAAACTTCATATTTTTTCTCATTTTGTTTGGAAGGAGAGTCATTCGCAACTCACCTTTGTACTGACTAACAACTGATAACCAAAGAGCTGGATTCGTCTCCAGGTCTCCTGGGGGTATGAGAATTGTGTGGTGTCCAGAATAGACACTAAAAATGGAATTGAAAGAATTGTCAGTGCATGAACTGAAAAGAAAACTACACAAGAAGTCAAATCTACATTTGCTCTATTTTCTCACAAATAACTGGAAATTCTCTAATCATTTACCCAGTCAAACACCAGAGTAGAAATCCTAAACCACAATAGGGGTCGAGACAGACCGCGATGTCTCGAGAAGGGTAGAGCTCACACGCTAACTTCATGGATCGACACAACGCAGTCACTGCTGAGTGTGACATCTGTGAAGAAAAGAAAAAAAAAAGATGGTGACCTTGCGTGACACACGAAAGCTCCAAATTAATTTAAACTATTGGTGCGTGATCATTTGGTGACAAAACATTTGAGTCACGTTTCTAGATGTTCAAAATATTGGAGGAAACCAAAAACAACACCTGAGGCACTAACAAACCAAAATAAGAACGAGGATTGGAAAAAATGTAAGGAAAATTACTTTGAATAACTAACAAGGCTAATTTTTTTTCTAACCCTTAGATATCGAGATTTAATTCAATTTCTTCTTTCTAGCTGTTACACATTTTGGTATACGCCAGCTTAAAGCAAATATCTCCTGCTAATGAATTTATCTCTTCTCATTCCCAGGTTGCTCGATAATGTGCTACTGTAATTTGACTTACACGTCCATTCATCGCCTCTGAAGGTTGAAAAGGCTGAGGATCTGCGTTGAAGTATTCATTCAAAATTTCTGTAGAACTCTACCGAGATGGAAGGGGCAGACCCCCTCCCTCCCTCCCTCCCCCTCCCCTCCCCTCCCTTCCCCTCCCCTCCCCTCGAAGCCGGTCGTTTGACGAAAGCATGTAAAGAGTACATTTACCATTACCTTTACTCCAGAGAGCATTCCAGTCGTAGAAACACTAAAATCGAGATAAGCGATCATTTCTGGTGTAGGAGCTCTGTACGGATTGGTCAGCTTCTTCTTGGGAGCATCATCCACTTCCACCACTGTGGGCCATGACTTTATGTCCACTACTCCCACAGCTTCTTTGGACCTTAGCGCCTTAGCAATGTGGTGAGTCGTTAGCACTGCACGTGACTTGCTGACGTCAATGACCATTTTGACAGTAGGGAGGGTAGAGGCGATGTTATTTGAGTGTGGGGGACGGACGGGAACTGGAATGAGACCTAACAAATGAGAGGAAGAGGAATTATCAAATATCACATGGCTTCAAATATAACATCAATTTCCGTTTTTCGAGTTTCGTTCTACCCAAAGTAGTGGTCAGCCAATGAAGACTCGAGCACAGAAACGCAGGCGACTAAGTGATGATTAGTTTTTCGTCTGATTGGTTGAGATGAAGCACGTGTCTTTTTAACCAATCAAAAAGCGAAATAAAGCAAAAAGAATGCAGTCCTGGATTACTCTCGATACTCAAATGAAATTGCCCCGAGACAGTTGTTCTTTGGAATGTCACGCAACGGGAGCATAGCGTCACACTCCAGAGAACACATGAAAGGTTTCCTTTCAACACATCCTATGACATTTTGCGTTCACTCATTTCTGACTAAGTGTCAACCAAAAGCCACTACATCATACCTGCATAAAGACAAGCAAAGACAGCAACTATGAAGTCCACACCTATAAAGATGAGAAGAAACAGCAGTAAGCAAATGGGTTACGAAACCCACATAAACATTTCCTACCGACAGAAAGTCGTCCTTTCACTGGGACTCCAGTAAGAATCTACTGTCAAGATTTGTGTCTGCATTTCAACTGTTCGCACATGTTAGCTGTAGCACCTTGTACGGACGGTCGATCGTATGGTCACGCAATAAATAAAATTTTCTCGGCTTGATGGGTTGTTATTATCGTTACTACCACTGCTGATTTGTACGAGGCTTCGCTGCATGCGGTGCGAGTTCCGCTATGATAACACTTATGACAAAAAAATTGTTTAAGGTATTTGTTTGCTATCTGCTGTAAGCCAAGCTAACTTTAAAATTTTTGTAACTACCATGTACACCAAACCCCAAATTGTAACCGTTTTTGTGGCAAGTGGGAGTCTTACCCAAAGAAATAATGCAAAAAAAGAGGTTTTTAGATGAAATGTAAGCTGTGAGATTCTAAACGAGAAAAGATCGAAATAAACATACCGGGAGTAAAAAGAAGAGCTACATTGTCCCCAGAGCTAAGACGACCTTGTTCTACGGCCATCTGAGCGACGCGTTCGGCTCGCTTATGAAGCTGAGTTGTAGTTAATAACGTTGATACAGTACCCTGAAATTAAACAACATGAAGTAAACATGGCGTATTAGCGCAAACTTTCAACCCAGTAAACTCAAACAAATAAATAACTACAAACGTCGTTTCGCCATTAGTCATGCGACTTTTACCGCGCTTTTCTGTGACCTTGACAAGTTTCCCCGTGTGTACATTCCCGCGCTTGGCGCGGTGATTATTGTTTACTTGGATTCCTAGTGATTTACCACACCGTTTACGTTTACTAGCCCCAGGCTTAATCCGCTAAAAACAAAATTAGTTCACCTTTGCACTCATTAATGTGAATAACACGTGATCAGGCAGGGTTTGCGCCCTCCACTTGAGAATCTCTGCTAGGAACTGAGACTGAGGAACAAAAGGTGACATCACATTGATATCTCAGAAAAGAAACAACATTTTTAAGTTTGAAGAACATGTTTTCAGTTGAAAATGCTCGTGTTACAATTTGAATCTAACTTTACAAAGATTATGCTATCCAGATTCGTGAACTATTTGAATAAAATATAACAAGCACAGGGAGGCAAAAGTGGTATTTCGAAGAATCCCAGGAAAATAAAACAATACTTAAAAGAATAATTATATAAATAAAATAAGAATTTGCTACAAAGAAAGAAATAAATCTAAGTGTTTTAAATATTGGTTTGGAGTCTAATTGTCCCATTTAACATACATGGCTCCTCTATCTTCTACCTTTGATATCAGAAATAAACACTCCACTCTATTACGCTGCGCAAAGTTTGCCAAGTTGAGAAAGTACTTTGGTCACTCATGTCAAAGCTCACGGTCCCTCTAATCTCCCTTCCAGGTACTTAAAGATTTCTTTGTTAATAGTTACAAGAACTTTTTCACCAATAAAGATAACTGCCCTCTAGCTGAAGAGTTTTCAATTTTTTCTCTGATCACTGTTTTCCCTTCAATTAATCACACCGAAGTTTGTTAGTTATACTTCTTCATTGCCTCTGATGCAAACTGTCTCACTTCAAATTACAAGTTTTTTAGGCATGTGGCTGCCACACGATCCGTTAATCTAAACTCATATGGAACATACTTTCAGGTCACAGCTTAAGGACCTTGGGCTACTTCAAGGCTGCTATAACAGAACCGAAAGAAGTGTTTACTCATCCAAGATACTGGTTCCATTTGTGTATGTTACCTTTCTCGCCATATCGCTGTCCTCCTCTTTGTCTGCGATCTCTCGGCCAGCGGCTCCTCCTATTCTTGTCCCCATCACAATGTTACCGACCATCGTGGCAGCAGGACCAGGCTCTGAGGGAAAAATAGTACTCAAAATCCTCGTACGCGAGCTTAACAATGGCCAGCAGTTTTTGGTGCATACTATCCTTTTCAATTATCTACTTCCTGTCATTGTGTTGTCTGTTTACCTCTAAAATACCGCTTGTTGTATTCATCTTGTCAAACGAAGTTGTAGTTCAGTTACCTGTCACGCAGTTCTTGAATGTAGGTTTGTAACGCAAAACTCGTATTTTGCTTTCATAAAACGCTTTTTACGCAATGCTTGGCGGTTCTGCTTTCCACACCTGTTTTATTCTTAGCTGTATAAATCCTAGTATTTTGCCATCATACAAAGCCTCTAACTTTTATTTGCTTGTAACGCGTACCACAACATAAGTACATTCTCACCAGGGTGTTTTTGCCTTGGCTGAGGTAGATTTGTGACGCATGTTTCGGGACACATCAAAATGTTTGCTGGATGAAGAGAACCTTCCATGAACTTTTGTCTTGTCTCATGTATATGAACAGCGCCGCTGCTTGTCTAAAGAAAGAGACACAACTTGAGTTCAACTTCAAGGCATAGCTTCCCATAAAGTCTTCTTTTAAAAACTTTTCAATACGTTGTTAAAAGTGATCAGGAACTGTCAAGTTTCATTTTACTTCGCTCAGTGATTGGTTGAAAACACTTATAACACCTTGACCAATCAGATTAAAAACCTTAACCAATGGCTTCTTGCTCACTTGTTTTTTCCCACGCTTCGGAAGTTGGCAAAGTTTCACCTTGTATTCTTATTAGCTCCTAGTGATATTTCTTTTGTTCTTATCGGTTGTTGTGATTTTTCTGGTTTTTTGTTCACAACGCATAATCCAGATGCGTTTTGACATACAAGTTGTCCGTTGACCATGCAAATTTGGCCATTCAGCACTATAACAAGGCGAATGAATTTCAAAAAATCTATTAAGCGGTGGGAGAACCTACCTTTGGTAATCCATTAGAAGCCACGAGACATAAGCAATAGATACCAACCTGCAACAGAAACAAAAATCCAATCTGAGTGCAATGCCTTAAGGAATTTGTACTTCACACACAACACTTACACAGTGTCATAGAGCATTATGGTACACAACCAATCAGGAAAGAGGATTATGTACAGTACAAATAAACCATTCGTATGGCCAGATCGGTATCCAAGATGGCGATTTGATGTAACGTCATGAATGTTTTCTATTTACCACGTGGTACATAATCATCTTCTCTCATTGGCTGAGAACCATGGCGCCCTCTTATACTACTGACCACTTAAATACTCACAATTTTAAAGACTCTCTTTGATTTAATTACTGAAAATTCACACCCTCTCTGAGAAATACTTACATTGTGTATACTGTCCACTGAGGGTAACACGTGACTCATCCACTGAAAGCTCTGTTTGAGAAATTACGACAGAAAAATTGCAATCATACATTAGAAAAAATGCTTAACATCATCGATCTCAAGTAGAGGCAAAAATGGATTTCTAAGCGATGAGGACATACTTTGTAATACAAGAGGAATTACTAAGAAATTTCCAACAATGATGTGGGCCCTTTAAAATGACCATCATTAATCTTTCACTCCCACGAGGCCAATTTTAAAACGAGTGTTGAAAGTCATCCGGCACTTAAATGGTTTTGTTTCATCATGTTATGTGATTGGTCTATAAAAAATTCTCGATTTTCTTTCGACTAGTCAAATTCAAACTAAAACCAATCGCGACTTGATCAATAGTGTTTTTCCACACTCCAGGGAGTCCACTAGCTTTTCCTTTGAGTTTTGATCGGCTTCGTTTTTTCTTCTCATAGGTCGTTGTGATTACTTTGGGACTGATTATACGACACTCCTTCGAAAAGCGCTCTGTGTCAAAAATAATTCTCCCCTCTGTCATTCTATATCGCCTAGTTGTCAGAAGTTTGTGTTCTATACAAATAATATCCCTGTGTTGATGTTATCAATTCTCTTTACTTGTCTGTTTGACAGGGTCTTGTAATTGTACGGAGAAGTCAGGGAAAGATCAATACTTGGAGTCAAGGGTTTATTTAGGTTGCTCAACGAAGTAAACAGTTTGAACTGACCTCTTCTTCTGTGCACTGTGGTCTTTGTTCAGCCACAACCACAATTCTATCATCCTTTAGAACTGACAGTGAAAATATAGCTATTCTGAAAAAAAGCCGGGAACGAAAAGGATAATGATGTCTGTACAACATTACGCTAACACTTCACATCTCCAAAGGCAGAGCCTCGTCTTTTCCCATATCTGATATTAGACACAATTCTATAGCGGAAGTTTTCATTCTATGTAAAGACCACTTTTCAATTACCCCTCTCCCCTCTGATGACAAAGTTCGGACTTAGACTCAAAGTACTGTACTCAACCCGTGCCAACAATGTCATCACTACCCAGGCCCTTCATGCTGAAGAAAACGAGAAAAGCTCCAAAGGTCTTATCAATAAGGATCTGTGAGCTGACTTTTTTCTAACTAATTTTCAACCGTGTAAGCGATTTTAAAATGTCACTATTTTAATCTGCTGTCACCAACCTGCCTCTGTAGACAAATTTCACGGGATCGACAGCCAGGATCGTTGCCTTAAGGTCATCAGAATTGTGTCGTCTTCCACTAACTTTAATCAAACCATCAGCCGTTCCACACACAAATACTAACCCACCCTAGAGAAAAGGCAACGAGTCAAAAACCTTTCTCTAACAATATATCACACCACGCAATAAAAATCAGGATAAACGATGAAAAGTCAAGCTTTACTTCAGCAGGAGCCAGCTGTTCGAAGACTGATTAGCGTTAACCCAGTGTTAAAATTTCAATCCGGGTTTCTTTATCCCTTTGTTCAGAAGCCTTTCTCGGATATTTTTCTCTTTTCTTTGAAGGGCATCCAGTCATCAAATTGTAGACAAAAATGATTGTGCTGAATATTATTTGAAAGCTTCCAGATCTGAAATCAGATTTTACACTAACCCTGGGTTATCTTAAGCCCAGCTGTGAACAACCAGGCCCACTTGATTATGTTCTGTTCACACCATCACAGTAAACAAAAATGTCAATTTCTCATACGTACAATCTACAAATGCTTTGAGAAAGCACCTTTCATCGCTTAAGGTAAAATGTGTGGCCCTTAGCGTACTTGCCATTAGCCTATCAGATCCAACGAGTCAAACCATTTATTTTTATTTTAAAGAGACTGCTATCATTGATCGGAACTTATTACCACAGCAATTAACTCATGCTCCATTTGATGGCATTTCATACGAAAGATACAATCAAAAGTGTCCTTGAACGCACAAGGTAACGAATCATACATGTATACATAAGAATTGTGCATGCTCAGCTCTCAACAAACTGAAGTCGCGAGTCGTGTAAATTGGTTGAGAAAAAAACTGATCAGAGAAAACTGATCATTAGCACTCAAAGAAAATTTTCTTACTGGTCCTAAAAATCCAAGCAATCCAGTTCTAACAAAGTCACTAAGTGGATACTGTTCAAATGGCGCACCATCATCTAGAGTTGGTTGAACCTGTTGATCAAAGGAAGAATCAGAGTGCATTAAAATCAACAGATCGCCACCCCCTGAAAGACATCATTCCTGTCCAAAAGACATATGTACATAATCTTAGGAAAAAAGGCTGCGCACGCCCGAAAATTAATACACAGCGCTTTATGAACACCTTTGTAAATAAAGGCTGATAGTTTCGAAAGAAACTGTTTGGGGCTGCGTCGGTGGGAGTAACGAAATAATTTGGATATATCAACAAAGTTGAAATGGTAAATTGGCCACCGTAATGATTACAAAAGCTGACGTTTCGAGCGTTCGCCCTTCGTCGGAGCGAATAGAGGAATTGTGGGTTGTGTGTGCTTTTAAAGGCAGAAAATGGCGCTACGTTATTGGTGGGCGCATGGCAACGAGAAAAACATGAATAAATTAGTGGAATGAAAAGCGTTCATTGATCCCTGTGGGATTTAGACTGCCGGTTTGAAAGATGAGCTTTTGTTCAAGATTTTTACGGCTTTCCGTGCCACCTAAGTGCAAGGAAAGACCGCAGATTGCCATATGTTGCTTAGAATGATTGGGTAAATTAAAATGTCTAGCGACTGGTTTCGATGTGTCCTTGTCATTCCTTTCCACGTCTCGAAGGTGTTCTCGGAATCGGTCACCTAGTCTTCTGCCTGTTTCGCCGATGTATATCTTTTTGCAATAAGTGCAAGTTATGCAATAGATTACATTAGCGAAGGTTCACGTGAAGTGATCGGTGATCTTAATGGATCGTTTAGGTCCCGATATTTTATCAGTGTTGTGAATGAAAGGACACGTTTTGCATCGTGCACGAGCGCATTTAAAAGTGCCTGGTTGCTCATTAGTCTGAAAAGAACTTCTGACCAAAAAATTGCCTAAGTTTTTGTCGCGTTTGAATGAAATGAGCGGAGGCTGCGAAAAGATAGTGCCTGTCTCTGGATCGTTTTGAAGTAATTTGAAGTTTTTAAGAATGATGGATTTAACTGAGTGGTTGTGAGGGTGAAACGTGAGAGTGAATGGAATGCGGTCGGAATCTTCCTTATGCGACGTTTGTAGTGCTGAATGTCGATCAACTTATTTTGTAATCATTACGGTGGCCAATTTACCATTTCAACTTTGTTGATATATCCAAACCTTTGTAAATAGGTTGATATTTAAGCTCCATTCATTGTAATGACATACTTTTTAATTCATAATATGTATGAAAATTTCTGTTGTAGTTTTTCCGAATTCGTTGTAACATAAGATATGTAGTTTTATCTTATGATGGAATAAAGACTTTATTATTATTATTATATTATATTATTATTAGAAAGGCACTGTCTCTTTATATCAACCCCTGAGGTGATTTACACGTGAATTCTCCATGTACTGAATATTTGAACATTATCCAGCCCACAGGTAATGAGAATACTCAAACTTATCAGATGGAAGTTGTTATGTTGATCTAAACCCAAATTCTAGGGACTAATTTACAAGGAAATGTGTGGCAGTAAGAGGGGAGAATTAACCATCGCATCTTAGCACTTAAAGGGTTAATAATTATCATCGCTATCTGGCTACAATAAAGGAAACCAAAATACAAAAAAAAACAGAAAGAAAGACCAAAATTTTTCCTCTCACATTGTAATTGTATGATGTTAAGTACATCTTCAAGATATTTCGGGATTAGCCTAATTTCCACAAGACATTTAGCCTCTTATGTTTACAGTTACTTCAAAAATCGCTATTACCTTAAATGTTTGATTTGTTTTTCCAGCTAGACCCCAGTATGCACTCCCTGTGGCTCCACTTGATATGCACAGTTCACCAACTTCATCGCTCTTACACAGGTATGGGGGACCTTCAAGCTTCACCACCGCTATCTTGGCTATAAGTTGAAAATGAATCAGTACAATTAAATACAGTCTTCTTCTGTTAACAACAAATTGCAACTGGTGATATGCTTGTGGTGGCCAGCAAGCTCAAAGTTTGACCCACATTATAGAGATTCCATTTTCAGCAGCACCATTTTAATTTCAGCCAGTCAAACCATGGTGGTCTCCTCTAGTGTGCGTTTGCTAACTTAAACATTCGTTCGTGCCCCTCACTTCCCAATCCTTTTTTCCACCGTTACGGCAATGTAAAGTATTCCTAATCCACTATATATGAGAATTGATGGCTGAGGTTGTCAGCCATTGATGTGATTCACTGTCTTAGGGCTGGCTGGTGACAAAGGAGGGACTCCCAAACATTTTGGCCACCCAACTTCCTATTGTACCCACCCTCCAGCTTCAAAGTACATATTTATGCCACCAAAAATCAGTTTTGCAAAGAGCTGAACCACCTCAATATAATGGTGAAAGGATATAGGTTTACCTCCAGGCAACACTGTACCACAATCCTGCAGGGTCAGAGATGTTAGAGATCCTTCTTTGTCAACTCTTACCACGCCATAACTCAGTCCAGATAATGAAAGAACTCCACGACCAGTGGCAGTAGTTCCTGGCTTGCCCGGTCTGAACATCGAATAATAATACGGTATGTACCATGTAAATGTGAAATTTAACGTAACATTTAAAATGTCAAGTCACGAGAAAGACAATAAAAACGCAAAAAAAAACAGTAAAGATAATGCTTTGTGAGGAAGTTAATTACCTTCTCAGGGCAACTGTCATTGTTTCTGTTGAACTTGCACATGGACAAAGGGCTTCAGGTTTCAGACCTTTTGCTTCAAAAGCATTCACAAAAGAATCACAGGCTGACAAAGACCCTTGGAAGAAAAACAAATAAAGATGCTAGAAATGTAAACTGTATATATGGTTTCTGGAGGCCCCCCCTTGTCATCTATTAGATATTGGTATGTATAGGTATTACAAACTTGTTACTCTGGATTTATAACTATCTTATAACATTTATACCGTTACCTCTCTATGAATGGAAAATAAAATTGCCTTGTATTGCAAACTACATCTATGTAAATAGATAAAGAAAGATGGTAATTTAATTTTTTTTTTAGCTTGGCTAAGAAATAAGGTCTCTGTGGTTCAGAGCATGGAAGCCTGGACTCTGAAAGTCTGAGACCTGATTCCTCAAGGAAAATCAGAATTTTTTCTTTATCCCTTGCTTGTCACAAGACAAAAAACATCTTTCTCTACATTTATGCAGTAAGGTAAGATTACTTTGTCATTTTGTAAAGCTTTAAATCAATAATTTTCTCTTAGACTCTCTGATCGACCAGGTTCATAATCTGTCAAACTTTTCCAGGGCATTTCTTTTTTCTATTTTTCATGACTACCAATCTAAAAGTTGGTGTTACAATAAATAAATAATTTATTTAAAGTTGATAATGAAGGAAGTGGTTGCCCAATCTTCCAAGCCAGTGGCTCATGTTAACAACACTTGACCCCAGATCGAATTTGAATTTGGAATGTTGGTTTTTGCAGAGGGAGGAAAACCAGAGGACCCGGAGAAAAACCCTCAGAGCAAGGACGAGAACTGACGACAAACTCAACCTCACGTGACACCAGGTCCGGGAATTGAACCCAGGCCATGGTGGGGGGAGGTGAGCACTCTCACCTATGCACCATCCCTTCTGAGAGAAGATTACTCTATCACAGCACATGAGTATCTGTATTTCTTACAATGAGCTCAGGAAAGTAATTTTCAGTCACTAAGTTTACATAACTTTCCAGGCCTACAGAGTTTTCAAGACCTCTACAAACTCTAAGTTAATTGGCAATAAACTTTGTCCAGCAGATACAAGAGGCAAATAAATATATCTTATTAAACAAGCGCAAGGACCGTACTGGGAGAATATCGGCCCGAGGTATTGACAGTACGGACCTCGCTGTGCTCAGTCCATACAAAAAAGACAGAGGGCCGATATTCTTCCAGTACAGTCCCAAGCAAGCTTGGTTAATAAGAGATTTATTATACAATTGAAGTTCAAAGGGACGCAAGTGCAGTATCATTCGGGACCATTCGGGACAGTGCCCGGTCCAATACTAAGAGAATAGTGACCAGCAAAAGAGCATTTTGATTGGTTGATTTTAGTTATTGGCCCTCTGACTGCCTGAGTGGCGTAATAACATCTTGATATAACACAAAATTCTTCTAAATAATTAACAAAGGAATGTTTGAGCACTTAAGGGGAGAATTACTTAACAGATCTTGGGAGTTAAGGTTGAAATAGTTTTAACTGAGATCACTTACATGGATTCACTGCACCTGCCAGAAGTAAAAACCGAATGGTACCAAGATTGACATCTTTGA
This sequence comes from Stylophora pistillata, assembly GCF_964205215.1. NCBI lineage: Eukaryota > Metazoa > Cnidaria > Anthozoa > Scleractinia > Pocilloporidae > Stylophora > Stylophora pistillata. Next base: position 7,641,609 of record NC_142532.1, read on the forward strand.
TATCTTTGTTGGCATGAAGAGACCAGTGGAGATTTCTTGAACTAACCAAAGCACATGTTGCTGATGAAATAAAAATGAGAAAGTTTATGCACTCATCTCAATGTGCTTTCAAGCATTTAATAGCAAACTCAATTGAGTGTTGAAAGTAATCCAGGGCTGCTTTGGTTTTGCTTCACTTTCCTCTATGCTTAGTCCAGAAAACTTGTGTCATTTTCTCAACCAATCAAATACAAAACTAAAAGCAGCCATCACTTGGTTGCCTGCATTTTCTCGTGCTTTAAGCAGTTTGGTTGTTTTTACTTTGAGTTCTCATGGGCTCTTAAACACGAAGGCGCACTATATAAGGAAGTCTTCCCTGCGAAGACCTAGGCTCATTTGTCACTCACCGTTGACGTGTGCGGGTCAAATTTAAATGCCGATAGATGAACAACAGGAGCTAATGAGATATCTATTGTTTACTTCCACCAGCATGGTGGCAATCAGGTAATGTGCAAACCACCCACTTTGAGCTCAAATTTACTGCCACAAATAAAGACACTTTACATTGGAGAAAGGAAATACAAATCTCAAAAATTCTTGTATTGTGATGAAGACATAAAACAATTTTGAGGAATGTACCCGCTGTTCACAGCTTTGGAGTAGCTGTAGCTCAAGCTGACTGGACTCTAAGAGTTCTACATCACATGACGGTTGATTGACAAATGGTCCAGTGGGACCTAAGGCTCCTTTTATAGCGCGCCTTCATGTTTAAAGTGTTTTCCTTTCTTGTGATTGGCTGTTATTATTAATTTTTAAACACTCAGTCAAAACACACTCTAATCAAAGAGTCATTTCTGTATAAGTAATTTTAGAGAAGTTGTCAGAGAATTTAAAATATTGTTGAAGGTTGAAGCAACTTAGAGGGTCATATACCTCTGTGTTTTGTTACCATCTGCAACCACATGTTTGGTGAATGATCCAGAACAGATGGTGGTACATAAATCACATGCATGCCATTCATCACACTCTGTGAAAAAAAAAAAGATAATTATCTTAAACAGTGTGAAAGAACTCTCTTGCGTCTTTCACAGCCTACAAAGACTGCAGCATACTTCTTACAAAGATTTAAATTGTATTTACATGTACCCTTCTTCAGACCAAAAAAAAATGATACTTTTGCACCTAGACAAGGCCAATATAACTGATAAAAAAGGTGAAACACCAAAACATGCTGACCAACACTTTACAAAACTTCAAAAAGCACAGTCACTCACTGTTAAAATGGAGTGCCACAATCCAACTTCCCTCTTTGGATCAAGAACACTGATCATTATTTCACCTTGTAATTAAACAAAAAAATAGTTAAATTAGGTAACAAAATTCATTTTTTTGATAGTTCTTCAGAAGTAAGGCTTGGAGGTTCTTGTCCAGGTAGGATGGGTCATTGGGGTGGAACAACCCACCATTTACTGATTCAAATATGAACCAAAAGTGGCATTTGGCCTGGACTTTACAAAAAAGGGAAAAAAGCAAAAAAAAAAAAAGGGGGGAAAGGTTCATTATCTGTTCAATTATGTTGGGTTGAATCTTTGGGTACTTTTTACAACACGTATCTTAGTTTATTTGATCAATCATGTTTGAAACTGTTGTTTGGGAGAATTAAAAAAATTCTGCCAATTGCATTCCAACAAAATAACTGTACCCAAAAATTTGGTATCTGAAAGTCAACTAGTCAGAAAAGAACAAAATGGATATTAATCAATGACTTAAATGTCGAAAACTTGAAAACAAAACCTAACTACACCATAAACTGCTCACCTTCTGTGTATAAACATGCCTGACTTAGGACCTGTGCATGTAGGTTCATACTCATTCGTGTCACAGTCACACCCATCACTGCACCATCCTTTCCTACTGTGGACTGGCAACAAAAAGAAAACTCAATTCAATTTTAAACTTCTCTAATGCAATTAAACATGTTCAAAAGTGCAAGGATTATTCCTGTAATTCATTCCAATACCCCCAAATTAAAATCAATTTCTGATTTCCACTTTTCCAATTTCTGATTTTGTTTCAACTCTAGCAAAGGAACGGACAGTTTGAGCTTAAAAAAAAAAACTGTTTTGTTCCCATGTCAGAGGCTTCAAAGCTCACATGGTTGAAGAAATGCAAAAGGATTGCAAGATCAAAGGTTCAAATCCTGTTGAAGTCCTGGATCTTTTTTTTTTTCTATCAGGGCTCTTCTCACTCAAAACCAATTCAAAATTTTCACAGAGAAGATCATTGCTGCATGATTTCCTGCCATCATAGCAGGTATAACAAGTGATGGATTTTATGCACACATCCATAGAAGGAGATCTATCATATTGATACTAATCATAACCACAGACTGACATAAAAATCCAATAAAAATTTCAGTAAATCAACCATGTGTAGACAAAACCTCAATGTAAGCTGGAGAACTTCTGTCCAGATTGGAAGGTGGTTGCCAGTCTTTAGGATGTCTGTTGAGGTTTGCAGTAACAAACCATTGTAACTTGGGCCAACCTAAAGTAAAAAGATTAAGTATGGCTATAAGTATGTACTGCCCATGGGATACAGATATATAGTTTATGGTGTTCTGTAACTGTAAGCAAACAAAGTAAGTTTTTAATCAAGAGGAAAGAAAATTGCACATAAATTGTGAGCATAGGAGTAAAAAATAAACAATTTATCTATTTATCTATTTTTTTATTTTAAGTCAATAATGTAGGAAGTCGTTTCCCATTCTTCTGAGCCAGTGAATTGTGTTAAATACACTCAACTCCAGATCGAATTGGAATTTGGATTGTTGGTTTTTGCGGAGAGAGGAAAACCGGAGGGCCCGGAGAAAAACCCTCGGAGCAGGGACAAGAACCAACCACAAAATCAACCCACTAATGATGCCAGGTCCGTGAATCAAACCCGGGCCACAGTGGTGGGAGGCAAGCGCTCTCACCACTGCACCATCCCTGCTCCCTCAGATAAATAAACTGGGTATTAAAAAAAAAAAAAAAAAAAACAGCCAATAATTAAAAATTCATAATTCATACATAGTAAACAAACTTACAGTAGCACCACATGTACTGCAGCACCTTAAGGTAAAATCTGTACGTCAGCCTATTGCCCCACCCAGCCTGAGCTTATCCAGAGTTTTCACGTAGCATGAAGCAACTAGGAGTATTACTACTCCCCCTCCCCTGGATGGGATGCTAATCCATCCCAAGGTTACCCCCAACATTTCCGCACCCACTTAGCCTCCTAGGTGAAGAGAGGCGCTGTGAGAGGAAAGTGTTTTACCCAAGAACACAACACTTTGACTAAGTCTCTCCCCAGGCCTCCAGTGCACTGACCCCTCCCACTGCACCACCTACACATATGCCAATTGCTTGTTATTTGAGGGAATTACACCAGCTTCCAGTGTAAGTAGCTATGCACATTTTACAACATCATTACATGTTGACTGGTAGAGTAATGGATAAACAATTATAATCAGTATAATTCTTGGCCTGGTGCAGTGAGTTGGAGACTAGTTAACAACCATTGAATTATTCCTCACCTTTAAATGTGGTTACATGTCCTGTGTCATCTTTGGGTAAACTCTTGAGACATGTTTCAGAAGTGAGGGCCCAGGAAACTCCACAACTTCCAAGAAGAAAGCCAATTTGCTGACAGCCTGGGTACTGTAAAATAGGCTTCACATTTTACTTAGTGTTTTTAAAGTTAGGGATTAATAATATATGATGTATATCTTCACTCAAGCATACAGAGTTTATAATTTATGGCATAAGAAAATGAAACAGAGGAAAAACAAATGAGATATAAAGTAACCAAGCAGTCAAAATTCTAACTCTGGATTGAAAGACCACTCCACAGTCAAACTCAAGCTGGGTTAATTTGCTATTTTGCTGGGCAAGATACTCAAGTCAAACAGTGCTTACCTTCAACCACGAACACAAATCTAGCAAGTTTTTGAGAAAAATTTGAAGAATTCTTTGTATTTTCTTATGATAGAAATATTGGCATTCAATCCAGAGGCTGTATCCTTAGTTTTAACCTACAATACTGTGACAGAATTTGAGTAAGTTCCAATAAAATTCAGCCACTTAGCATCAGAGACTTTACTCATTACCAAACCCATAAGCATGGGAAACAAATGCAGAAGAAAAACTTCTCAATGCCAAGATGTACCCAGCGCTAGTTCAGTGCTAAATAAAATGTATCTTCAAAACTGCCCAATTTTTATTCAAGAAGTTTGGTTTGAGATCGGTGCTACTCTCAAAGAAACCAACTTGGAAAAGATAAGAATGTAATAAACACTGCACATTTGATTGAGCCAATACAATATTTAAAGACTTACATCTTTACTTGCAGGTGGCTCAATAGGAACAGGTATAATACCAGCAATAAGACATCCATAAAAACTTGTTATGAAATTGATAGGGTCATCAGATTGGTACACCAGTGCAACCTGTACCAGGACAAAAATCATAAATGCTCATGACAACTGAATTTTTTCCTTGACAATTACCAAGCTTACAATTCATATTTAGCACAGGGCTCAACACTAATGGTAGCCGACTAGCCACAGACTCGTAGAAATTCAGTTTTGGCTAGTGGTTTTCGATTCCCACTAGCCAGTTTGACTAGTAAACAAACTAAAATTGTTGTTAGTAACATCTAAGTTGTTACTAGCCGCTTGGCTGGTAAGTTAAAAAGTTACTGTTGAGCCCTGTTAGTAGCATCTTTTTTCTTTCCTTTCTGACCACTGCTTTGGATGTTGCTCATCCTTGCAGAATGAAGGACATGTGGCTTTCATGTAAGCAAGTACGGTAAGTATCTACAGAACAAGGGATAATGTGCTAGATAGCATGCCATGATTCCCTTCTCTTCCCTATGCAAGGAGTTGACTACAATGGTTTAAAATCCCCACTACATTCATGAGAAAATGTAATGGGAGTATGACATGATCTGAACTGGGTATACAGCCCAGTTAAGCTATGCTTGTGTAGAAATTTGGCATAATGCCATGCAACATGTCCTTCCAGGAGAGTCTGAAGGCATGCTCCCACAAAAATTTAAAATTTGAAACTCGGTGAGATCCAGCTTTCAGTGACATAATTTATTTGAGTCTCTTTCTTTAGCCACACATTGATTTAAGAATCTTTGATAGCACTTCACAAATAACCCCACAAAATAATCTGAAAGCAGGCCAGTTTTTGCCACATACTGGCTTCTAATGATAACTCTGCACTGTTTCCCACAACCAAAACTCACTATTCAGGAACACGACATGAATTTAGTGCATTACACACGGGTGTGCATCACACAACAGTAAACAGTCATCATGCATGAATGTTCTGAAAAAGCTGTCTATAAATGTGAGTTCCTCTTTTTTTCTTGTTTGTTCCAGAGTGTAGATTGTAGAAGCCTCACCCTGTCTCCAGTCATAACTGATGTTCCTTCTTTGTGACTGCCAACTTTGTTCAGTAAAGCATAAGCTAGCTTCATTGATCTGGACAAAAGTTTGCCTACAAAATTAAAGTCAAAATTAAAACCTCTTACAAATTTCTTCAATTAGCAAGTGTGACATACACTCAAATGTCCTCTCCCATGTTGAGATATTGCCATAGCCTATCAACTTAGAGATAAGTAACAAAATTAATATGTGCAGCTTTTCCTCGAAGCATCAATATATGTGCTTTATCCCACATACATGCACTTAAAATCTAAAGAAAACTATTAAGGAGTTTTTTTCCCAAGCTAATCCATATCAAGGAAAGGGAAAATAATAAATCAAAACTGGATAGCTGGGGGTTAAAATTGGAGGAAACAATTATGGCTAAACATGAAAAACTTGTTGTAAGTAGTAATATTGTACCACAATACAGGTGTACTTGAGCTTGTCAATATACTGTGGCAAACATGCAGAGAATTAACCACTGTAAGTCATAATTTGGAAAAGTTGATGGTCACCCACCATACGACAGAGTAACATTGGTCTTTCCATGGTTGTCCACAACAGAGAAGCATGGGGCCTTTGGGGACCTGGTAGCAAACTTGCTTAAAGCCTCTTCCAAGTTTTTAGGCAGTTCCTCAGGAAGCTATAACACCATGAAAACAAAAGAGATGGTCAAACAATTCCTATTTTATATTATATGCACGACTGTTGAATTCATGGACAGATGGTTCACAATAATTAATTAACAAAATTAATATTTTTATGAAACATATCAGTGGACCAGAATATTTGAATCCTTGAATCTGATTGGCTAATCAAGGCCTGGTAGATGGTCAAGCTTTTTACAATGTGTAGTGCACTCTAGAATTTTTTGGGCCCCCATTCATGGAAAAGCAGAAAATATAAGTTATTCACCATTCTAGGACAGACTGAAGTGTGCTTGTACCCGATAACTTGGGCACAGTTTTTCCTGTGCAGACCAACCCACCCCACACATTTAAGTACCTCCAAAAATTCCCCATTGACAGGCCTCAGGGTTTGTCCTTCAGGTCGGGGAGCATTTGGATCAGGTTTAGTTGCTGCAGAACAATAAATTTAAAAGCAAAATAAACATGATTAGTACACTTTACATACTTAAACAGTGGATAGCGCTGGAGGTGTATTCTGGTTGGCTACTCAAACTTTGAAAATCCTTTGCTATTCACCTCCAGGCAACTTGCCCTGGATCTTTGCTTCAGAATATTGTAATTGTTGCAGGAACAACTGTGTCAAAATCATTTTTTGCGCTATATTATCTCACTGTTTTAGTGTGAGCAAAAGTATCTCTAAATGTAAGCTGAGAGTGAAATAAAAGATTAATATAAAAGGTGCAACCAACATTTCCCTCAAATAAATCATGATCATTTTTGCCCAATAGTCCATTTTACAGTTGTGTGCTTAGTTGTCAAGCCTTTGAATGGGAGTGAGGCTGAGGGTGACCTTTTTATGATACAAACCTTGCTGCCTTTCAAATGTAAATCACTAGTGGTACTCAACCTCTAGTAATATGAAACTGGTCACTGTCAGAACTGGAGATTATGTTCGGAATTATTCGCTGTCACACCTACTGTTTAGCCCTCAACCATCTTATTATTCTAGGCAAATATTTTTTATATGTTAATGCTTTAAATACCATAAATTGCCGTTTCGATGATTTCGTCTCACTTGTGCGCGACAAAATTTATCTAGAAAAATATATTGCTGTCACTTGTAATAACGAGAAGGAGTTCAGGAACAAATGGAAATTTTTTCTGTAGTTACTCGACAATTAACATGCAAACAATAATGTGGTAAATAGATCAACTGTAATTAAATTTGACTAGTGTAACTGTATTGTTATATATGTATTGTAAGTAGTGTAAGTTAATGTAGTTTAAACATGGTGTAAAAAGTAATTATAGTGTAAGTACTTGTGTAAGTGTAATAAACAATGCTGTATTAAAAAAAAAAAAAAAATAGAAAAAAAAAATGCAAATCACTTTGTTATCATGCTAACTAGATACAGGTCTCTATCATGACAAGGTCACCTTCAGCCTCACTTCAAATCAAAGGCTTGGCAACTAAGTACACAACAGTAAAATGGCCTATTAATCAAAACCACATGATCATATAGGTACCTAGATTTATAATAAAAGGTTTCCTCTACAACTAGGGAAGGGATGGCGAGATATGAGACACAAACTCTCATGTGGTCACCTTCTAAAAGCTCATCATCCTCTTCTTTGTAAAACTGTTCCAATGGCTTTCTTTTAGGCCTCTGTGAAATTTAGAAAAGCACAAGTCATGTAAAATTACAAAAAAAATAAGATGATGTATTAAACAACAACAAAAATTTCTGATACAGTTCCCACCTTAAAGTTTAGTCAATAAATCTGTAGGGCAATGCAAGTTTAGTAGCCTATTTGCAGAACAGCAAAAATGCAAGTATGCACATGTAATCCATGTACAGTTGCCGCACACATATTTTCATCACATTTCACTGTACCTTCAGTGTGTTGAGAAGTTGTTGAATTTTTGATGATACTCTACTACTTGACACTACAGAAGAGAGAAGTAAATAACTCACCATTAGTTTTTTTACTGACTGATTTAACCATAAGTAGAGCGCATAAAGAGAGTATTTAACTTTATTACATGACTCCGGAAGTCAGAGGGCCAATAACTAAAATCAACCAATCAAAATGCTCTATTGCCAGTCAATATTCTCTCAGTATTGGACCGGGCACTGTCCCGAATGGTCCCGAATGATACCGCACTTGTGTCTCTTTGAACTTCAGTCGTGTAATAAATCTCTTATTAACCAAGCTTGCTCGGGACCGTACTGGAAGAATATCAGCCCTCGGTCTTTTCTGTACGGACCTTGCTGCGCTTGGTCTGTACTGTCAAGACCTCAGGCCGATATTCTCCCAGTATGGCCCTTGCACTTGGTTAAAATAAGATATATCTCCTGACTCTCAACAGTCTGCAGTTACTGATACTCACATATACCTGTATTGTTCATGTGCAAATGTCCAACCTAAACCCTTTGATCCTAAGGAGTGACTATCACCTTACAATATCTCCTTACAATATCACCCTGAATCAAACAACAGCGTCATGAAAATATAGGAAACGATCACTGACTAATGTAGTTCTTGATTTTGAAATTCTCCATGTCAGCACTAAAGGAAATGTTTAGAGAGCAGCCAAAATGCAATACACAATTGAAAGCAATCACCTGAACCAATTTTAGCAAAGTTTAACATCACAAAGTCATTGGGTACTCAAAATGACAAAAAGAAAATGACTGTATACATTGTACATTATTTCAAATAGTTTCGTAGCAGATCAGTTGAGAGAATGGTACACATTTCTTTACCAATCATACAATGCAGTGAAGAAAACCAATACTATTATGATGAATTCTTTGATGATCATTTGAAAATATTTTTTTAACCCTTTCCATTCTAATTCCCCTTACTGTCTGCCATACAACTCTTACAATGTTACTTTGGAGAATTGGATATTGCATCAGCTAATAATTCCCTCCTTGATATTTTTCTTTATTCTCACCACTTCTCTGCTTAATATTGTATTGATGCTGTGAGGAGAAATTCTGTCTTGGTGATGATCACTCATGCGAGTAAACGGGTTACTTAATGAATCTCACCTGACACCTGTCCATCATCCTCTATTGTCCTCACAGATGACATATGCATCACTCGACTTCCTTTTGTATCAAATGGACCCTGTCTTGTCAAGTCTGGGGGAGGGGTTACAGGGGGAAAACTGCTTGTGCTGTGGCGGTGTTGAATGTACATGTCAGAGGGAGGGGAAGGGAATTCCTCAGAGCCTGCTCGAGGGATAGAGGTGCGAGAACTGACCGAACCAGGCGGTGTGTACTCATTTGGAGCCTGGTTTCCTATTGAGTCTTGAGAGGATACAGAACCTAAAATTTAAGTAAAGGAAAAATCAACAAGGTTACTGGTTAAAACAAATTAATTAAATTAGCAACATGCCAAATTGGGAATCATACTTGCTGGTTAATTGAAACTTTCCAGCAGAGCATTAAAAAGCATTCTTATAAGGACAACCAAGCCAAACCCCCAGTCTCTCTGACAGGAAGCAACATGTATTTTAACAGAAAAGGTAAAGCCTGCTTACAAGCCAAGTGGCCCATCAGGCCAGCGCTTAACTCTGGTTTCCTTACCATGAAGTGACTAGGAGTATTTCTACTCCCCCCCCCCCAATGGAATGCGAGTCCATCGCAGAGTTACCCCAGCATTAAATTTGCTGGTACCCATTCAACTCTTCTGAATGAAGAGACATACTATGAGAGGAAAGTGTCTTGCCCAAGAACACAACATATTGTCCCCAGCCAGGACTCAAATCCAGACCACTGGAGTCAAGTGCACTAACCATGCGGCTACTGTGCCTAAATTTTAACAGATTATCATAACTATATCATACTGGGTGAAGAAGGACTTGAAAGTGCTCAAGACTGCTCAAGAACCCACCACAATACAACCTAGAATAAAACCTCTTTAACTTAAGTCCATTGCACTCAGCTTCATCTCCTTACATATTTCTCTTTCAAATGAACAATAACAACAATTAATAGCTAGCAGAGTTCAACATTTTCATGAAGTGCACGTGGAAACAGTGAAAAAAACCCCGTAATTAAATTTTTTTTAAATTCTATCAGCTGTTTGTTTTTAAATATTAGCTGCTGAAAATTCCAGCTGCCATTCATTTTCTTGTATATAATCATTTATGAGAATTTTGTGTTAGATCAAGATAACAACTTCTACCTGATAAGTTTGAGTATTGTCATTACCTGTTTGCTGGATAATGCAGGGCTCGACCTACCGGTAGCCCACTAGCCACACACTAGTAGAAATTCAGTTTTGGCTAGTGGTTTTCGATTTCCACTAGTCAGTTTGGCTAGCAAACAAACTGAAATTGCCGTAACATCTAAGATGTCACTAGCCACTTGGCTAGTAAGTTGAAAAGTTAGTGTCAAGCCCTGATAATGTGTGGATAGTAAAGGAAAAGTTACATGTTAATCACTTCTGGTAGCCCAAGCCATCTACTCTGGTGACCAACATGCAAACTACATGTTAAAGGCCCTCATCTCTTGCATCAGTTTAACCTATGTACAAATGTACCTCTTAGAAGCTGTGGTTGTGTGCCATTCTCCATAGGTTTTCGTCTCATAAGTGACTGTCTTTTAAATGGTGCAGGCATCTCATCTTGTGTATTGAGCCTTTTTGCTAGGGCCACCTGCAGGGCCTCTGACCTTTGCACTATGATGACAATGAAATATGTGTTATATTTTGAAACATCTTGAAAGAATCACCATGTCACAAAGCTTCAACTTTGACACAAAAAGCATATTAAATCTGGAACCGCTTTTTAGTTCATTAAGTGTATAGAGCTCCAAGCTCAACCATTTTGAAATCTAAAATCATAACATGGTCACCATAAATAAAATCTTAGTCACTAGAAGTTACTCAAGGGAAAATTACATTTTGCCCAATATTACATTTTGTTTTAAAAAAATGTTGATCTTGCCTTAATTTTGGAAGAAATATATTTACATTAAAATGTTATATCTTATTGCCAGACTATCAAAACATACAGTCATGCAGGCTCTTAAATTCACAACTTGAGAAGCAAATTTATTTCAAAATTCAATGCCAAACGTTTTTTTATCCTACTTGCCATGGCGACCAAATCAATCCCAGCTTAGAGCCATGATATATAAATAATAATAGATAATGTATATTTGAATTGATTATTGGCATGAGAAATTTACAATTTTTCAGATAACTTAAAAATAATTTTTTGTAAAATATCAATAGTGAAATTCATACAAGTAACAAAATAAACAAGCACTCTACATCCAACAAACTTAAATGAATAAAATTGCAAAGATAATAACCAAAATTCTAAAAGTTTAGATCTACTGCAAAACACAAAATCTTTCCAACCACATCTGAGTACCTTAACATATCATTTCATTGCAAATCTCAATATCAAATCTCACTTGCATGCAAATACAACATCATACATGCACCAACAAAGATTAAGCTCTGACTAAGTGAACAATAGCATAAGTTGTCCTTAATAGAGAGCTTGACACATCACAATGATAATTGACAAAAACATCACAATTATGATCTCAAAAGAATATTCACAAAACATCAAAATATAACTTTGCAACACAGGGAACACATTTGGATCAGCTTGATACTTAAAGCTAAATAATGATAAAGATGACAGAGTGAATCGAATACATGTATATACTAACACAACAGATCGTTGTTGTTCAGGCCTTCTTTCTTGTCAACTTCATGTTGAATTAGCTGTGCCTGGTCGGGATGCACATTTCCCATGTTCTTATGACATATAACATAACTTACCCGCGCTGTAGTGATCGTTCATGTTTGGACTGCTTGGTGAAGCAACATTTGAATCTATAATAAGACAATAAATTTTTTGAATTTCAGTTGAAACCACAAAGAGATAAAGTATAAAATATGGCAAAACTGTATATTGAAGTCTGTGGACTACAAGAGGGATATATTAACAACCGAATACAATGTAGAATAACTAGATTAGTTTTCAGTTCTGTGTCAAAACTGAAATCTGCAAATGAAACTCCAAACATGGTGACATCTGGGTTCTAACCTTTTAAAATAAAAACCTGGAAAAAGTTTCTTACTTAGACCATCCACTGTCTATGTTTCCAAGCGCAAAAAAACAACATCTTTCTCCAATATTGATCCTCAATTGTTTAAAGAAATATTGTTTTATGAGCATTCACTGGAGCAATACCAAGTAAAGCTATCTTTCCTATGATTGGGCAAAGTGGTCTTCAACAATATCAAAGCCACATTAATTCAAAGATCAGTTTATTTGGTGAGACCACTGGTTGAGAACAACATCTTTGATTCCATGACTGTCATTCGATACTAAATCCCTGTTTGATGGTACATCCATGAATCAAGCTTGCCCCAGTCTTGTAAAGACTTGTGTATCAGTTCTTAAGAGTAAGTAGATTTAGAATTTTAAAAATAGCGTGGTATGGTGGTGCTTCTATCAAATATTGTTCACACATCCAAAGTTTCCTGTTAAATCTTTCTGCAACTTTAAGTATCTATTTCAAGTCACACAGTTCATAATTTATTCAAAAACTCTTTGATACTTTTTTGTTTTTTTACATTCTATACTAATGACAGTGGGGCAGTACATCCTTCTAGGTTAAGGGGGGAAATAAGGACTGTGAAAAAAGCAACAGAAAACTTTCTGTGGAAGAATAGACAAGAATTTCATTTGTTCCAACAACAACTAAATCGTCATATCAAATGTGCATGTATTCAGGGAGAGAGGTAGCAAAAAGATCAGTGATCTAAACTATGCACCAAGGGGTTTGGGTCCAAATCATGGTCAGACCCTTAATTCTTGAGCAAGAAACATGTAAATCATTACTCATTACAAACAGTGTTCTGCTTTTGTCCCCCTGACAAGTAGAAAAACTTTAGCATCTATATCTGCAGTGATAGTTGCTAATTTGATAATCTATACTTGAAAGTCTTGCAAAAAGCTGTTAGTAATGGTTTACTGCTTAACATTATTTTGTGGACTTAACTTAAGTGAAAACAATATTTGTATTAAGTATTCTGTGATACATGCATCACAAACAATATCCTTTTCGGCTTATCCATAGAATTTGAAAAAATTTGGCATTTTGGCGGGAAAACTGTGATGGCTGAGTCCAAGGTTGACCGTTACCATTTTAGCTGCTTAAAATTCTCCTTGAGTTTTTTTTTTTTTTTTTTTCTTCGGATTATTAAAATTCATTTCTGGCAACTTTGGGTGATTTTAGGTTGCCAAATGGGACTTTGAAAGAAGTTGAACTTGGAGCCATACTTTGAGCACCCCTTTTCATCCTGATGGGGTAAGAATAAGTACCAGTGAACTGTCTAGGAAATGTAATGAACTTCTAAAGGGTTATAGCAGTGAACTACCATCCTATCCACGGGAAGTACCGTGTAGCAAAAGTATTTCTAGTTGCTTCATGATATAGACCCTTTAATAAATAACAGGCACGACAATTATCATTTTACATGTATGTAAATAGGCCTTTTTAGCCTAAATTTTAAGTGAAATTCTATTCATTTTTCACAAGTTGACAAGGCCTGAACGGCCCATAAAAAATAACAATTAGACCTCCTGTACATGAAATAAGTCAGTACTGACCAAAATAACTTTTAGTTGTAAAGGCCAACAAGCCTTGAGGGGGTCTCTTTGTTACCTTAAATATTAAAGTATCAGATTTTGCCAGAGATTTTTTCAACGAGCCATGAAAAGAGGTGCATGTAGCTGGTGCAAAACAATTAAGTGCCAAATTAAGGGCACAAGCATTGATTCTGCTTTCATCTATTCTCCTAGCTTTCACTATGTGTTTTCATTCCAGTTTTAATTAATTCATCTTTTTGGGGCTCATACAGAGTTAAAGCACAGGTCAAAATTCATTTCACATCCAGACTGTTATTTTCCTGTTTTGTCTACTCCAAGTAAAAGAAGCTTCATTTAAGCAAGTAGCTGGTGAATAAATATATCTTATTAGACATTTTGTAACGTAGTATCGCCGAGTATTTTTACGAGTTGTGTCATCCGTAGGGCGAGTCAAATTACATATAACGAGTAAAAATACTCAGCGATACTACACAACAAAACATCTAATAAGTTAATTATTATCCAACACGCCAAACTGTTGTTTCAGCGGGCAAATTTCGCAGATATTTATTTACTGGGAGTATGTGACAGAAGTTTGCGAAGCGGAACGGAATTGGGGCGTTGTTGTGCTGCTGTTTCTATTTTCTTCATCAAATGAAGAAATTTTCTGGTCGTCAAGCTTTTTTTCTTTGTTCGATTCATCAAATGAACTTAGATCTATATTTGCCAGCCATTCTGACTCTTCGTCACCAGAAATATGATTCAAATTGTCCGCCACTTTTTTTTTTCGAAACTACAGCCAATTCTTCGCTTGCACGATGCGAGAAAACCTGTTTAACTGGTACTACAATAGACGAGTACAAATACCACGTGATATTTGTACTCGTCTATGGCGTTATTCGTACTCATCTAGGTGTAGTTGGATAATAAAGCTGGCTACTACATGTAATGCCTCTGGAGAACACTGCATCTTTTGGTTCATTCTTGGAAAATTTACTCACTGCACATTCTTATAAACATACATGTATACCTCTTGATAGGTAAGGATCAAGGAGTTTGGCTCTTTTCTTTTCATAGCCCTTCTGAGTTATGTCACCTACAAAGAAACACAACCATATGTTACAAAATGTAGAAGAATATTCTATGCTGCAGGCAGCCACCATCTGAAAAACAGCTTTAGATGAAGTAAGGTACGTAGGATGCAGGCGACATGACAACTACCCATCTTTAATGACTAAGCTGAATTCTAACCTTATGTTTGCACTGATTATTACCCAATGGCTTTGTTGTTTACTGCTACATGTAGTTTGTGTAATTTCACATTTCCTTTCACATTAGAGTGGTAAATTTTGCCAGCACATGTATTCAACTCTTCCACCCCCTGGAGTGACCAAAGAAGAATTTCCCATACAAAAAAAATCAATCTGTTTTATATTAAAAGGGTTAAGAAATAAAGAAAAATATCAAGTAGAGAATGTTTGATTCAAGAACAAATTCTTGTGACAAAAGTTATGAAATGTATAGCAGACAGTGCAGAGAATTTGACATTTTGATCTTGGAAGTAAGAGGGTTTAGTGCCAAGAGCTTGCATCAGACTGAATCCACCTGGTTACACTAAACACCTCACTAAAACCACTCTGGAGAATAAAAATTTCAAGGTTGATTGCCTTAAAGATAAGCTAAACTTTAAACAGTTTTGTAGGCATTAATAACAACATGCACCTTAGTGACAAATAATGTAAAGAGAAAAAAGTAATTTTGTCATCTTGTTCGGTTGCACTGATTGTAATAGAAGTGAAATAAAATGCATATCAGGGAACTGAAACGAAATGTAAATTTTATGCATTGTGCATCCAAATCGGTGTTTAATCTAAGCAAAGCAATTGAAATGTATTCCAACGAATGACAATGAAGTATTTAAACGTCCCATCACTTGAAAGTTGCTCTTGACTGACGAAGCAGTTTCCACTAAATCTAGGCTAGGAAAAGTCAAAGGCAACAATATGAAGTTTCTGTGATATGACTAGTGTGCACAAGGTCGTGTCCAAGGTGTCTCTAAATGTAAACTCAAATACCGTAGCCATCTTCATATTCAAATTAACTCGCAATTACCATATTCAATTATCAACATTCGACTACGAAAGACCGAAGAAAATTCACGAATCGTTCCAAAATATCGATCCTTCAAACGGAAAATGCAAGAGTACATTCCAGATCATCACAAATAAACAAAAACAACCTCGCGTACACACAAATATTGACATAAACAACAAAAGATAGTCACATTCAAATGATTGATTCTTGGCGTCTCGACCATTTTATGTAGCTAAACTGCTTTATCATAGATAATATTTAACACTGCAAGCTTGTCATGTTTTCGCATGGCTCCGACTAATTTTTAAGAATCTTTCGCAACCCGTTTTAAAACTAAAATTATGTCGACATTTTCAAGCTGTCAAAAACTTCTTCACCCTGTTCATTCAATTGGGTGCTACCTTGTGGCTAGAGCATTCTTTCAAAATGCCATTCATACAGAGGTCACAACATGAAGTAAGCTTATTGACGATTTTGAGTCAAAACATTGAAAAAGTCAGTAGAAATCTGCGAGAAATTAACTCATGTTGCCCGACAAAAATTTATTAACATCGCTTGATGGATTGTACTTTCGCAATAATAACTAATACTTTACTATGTGCATAGTTTCAAGATCATTACAGTTTATCTTTTTCCGATTTCATGAGTTTTTAAAACATGATGTTGACAAAGTCATCACCAAGTCGTGATCATACAGGAAAATACAGAGTGTAATCTCTTAATATATGCATGACTTCATATATTTTATTCCTGAGTTCAAACGCAACGAAATGTAGTGACATAATTCAAGGTATGCGAGGATTTCGCTATTACGAGCCCCGAAGGCATTTTACTCGAGTTTACACCACTTATAAATCAGGACAAGCCAAACAGCTTTAGAATTGCTGCTTTTCAATTAAGATCCCCCAAAATTTTCCGTAAATAAGACATCTGCACATTCACTTCCCTTCATTTCGTCTCTGGTCAGTTCAACTCACTCACCTTCGGCAAGCTCTGTATTCAGCTCGCGTAGTTTTTCAAGCACTTGTGGCGGTAAGGAAGATTCTGGCGGCTCTGTCATACTTGCTGGTCTTGATCGCAGTAAAGGTTCTGCCGAAAAAATGACAAAATTCAAGACATGAATTGGGCGAGGCGACAACTGCTATCAACTATGTTTACGTGCAGTACTCGCGATCAAGCGCAACTACACTCGAGTACCACGTGACAAATTTCCCTGGACTGCTACCCAGCGTGCAACGGGATCACTAGAAGAGACATCTTCCGCAAATATTTACTCTAATGGTTAATGATTATAAAATTCTTCTCATTTGGAATCTTCATTTAAAACACCTATAAGATTTTTTATTCTCTAAGGAATGTATGGTAACATGCTTCTGATTTTTATCGATCCGTGGTCGTGGAGAGATTGCGTGACATTTTCACTTTTGATTGTCACGCACTCCGCTCTCCGTTTTTAAAAGGTTCTATCTCAGTCAGTTTCTTTTTCGCGATTAAGTTAATTTAAGGAATAATTTCCAGGTAAAAATACATGTCTGAAAATCCGACACTGCAATGCAGAGCTGTTGATAAAACCACTTTAGATCAAATGTGAGAATTTTAATATGTTATTCAAAATATGTTATTTTAATCAACGAAAAAGGCCCCAATGCAGGCGTATCAATAATCATTTCGCACCCAAGTATTTTCTCCATAAATTTTTTTTGCGGGGTTTTTATTTCTTAACGCATTGTTTCCGTTTAAATAAGTCTGTTTCTTCTGTCCTCTATGATATTTTCTTGATGTAGCAGGATGTCTCCGTCAAAAAGTGCGACTGATACAGGTAACAGGTGCAATCATAATTAACATATGAAATAAAATTGAGCCAAAAAATATCAACGTTATTGAAACATCCTCGAAACATCCAGCGGTATATATACAACTCGAAGAGGCTTCACGCACACTCCGGAACAAAATTGTTTGTTTAAGTTCTTGAATTCAAGTCCTTCTTATTCCCCGTTAGATTAATTCGCTGAAGTCAGATCAATGGTACTTGGAATAAATATTTAAAACCATCGTGGTTTGTTTTCATCAATAACCCCTGCTACCTTGCAAATATAATTCCTTTTAATCCCGACGTTAACTCGATGAAATGAAATTTCCTATCATACGACATTTCATTTTGCAGCTGTTTACATTGACGCTATGAAGTCAATGTCATTTCAAAGTGAGCTAGTAGCTTCACACTAAATTGCACAGTCGTGTCAGTGTTCAAGATTCAATTTAAACTACGAATGAAGATCGTCTCTGTGGGGTGTCAGTTCTTTTCTTCTTCTCCCTTTTATTTTCCACTAAGAAAATAAATCACCTCACTTACCGTTGAAACGGATATTGCGGGGATACGACCATCGTTTATAAACGGCCATTTTCGCGGCCCGGCGCTGTTTTTCCTTATAAATAAACTGCTCTGACAAGATGACGAGGCGACGAAAGGAAAACCTGAATTGTTTTAAAAAGGCTTTTTTCTGGTATGACGTCACATAGCAATTGTTTAGACGTTATATAGACAACGTTTAAAAATTCCACGTGGAATGTTTATGGCGGAAACTAACTGGAGGCTAACTAATGTTCGCAAACATTGCTTAATCGGCTTTAAGGTTTTCTTTTCAGTTTTTTTTTTTTTCAGAATGATGTTTGCCTTATTTCAGATCATCTGGTTTTCTTTTACATGTTTTGGACAGTTCTGTCGATTGCTGTTCTAGACACAAATTTCTCTCAGACATTACCATAAATATTCATGTTTTCTGTAACAGCGAGATAATGGTCATTACTCCTTTTTCCCTTCCCCTTTAACAATATATACAAAAGCAGACGCACTCACGCAAAAGTCAAATGTCACAGGTTTCTCTCAGCTCGAAACTTCATCAAAGAGATCGAACAAAAAATGTTTTATACTATCGGTTGAACTCTTAGACTACGGTAAAGCCACCATTTGTACGCAAAACTGTTTCCTTAGAACTTATTTCAATACGCAATATATAATTCAATATATGCAGAGCTGATTTCTTAAATAGTTTTTAAACTCAATTCGTATAACCCCGGCGCGATCTTCCTTCTCCTAAAATTGATATATTAAAAAAATTCCGAACAGAAAAATGCTTTTTCTAAATGCGTTTTAGGCTGTGGAATGCGTTATCAATAGGTTAAGGTATCAGTGGCAAAAATATAAGCCGTGAGGCGTAAAAGTTGACAAATTTGAGAAGAAAATTAATCGTTAAAATGTTGCTGGTGACCACAATGGGAAGATGTTACTGTTAGCCGTAAATTAGCCAAAATTTTAACCGTTAAACCAATTGAGACCCTCTACCAAGAGAATATATTTGAACAGCACTCCAGGATATTTTGTCCAGCACCCGGACTGTTGTGTTTGTAAAGCTAGGTCGTTAGCTAAAGGCCAGGCCACTAAGCCCTTACTACTGCTGTCCTGTTCTTTGCGATCTACACGTGTTTCTTCGTTTGTGATTAAAGCCATTCAGAAACCCAATCTGTGTGGTTTTTCCCTCGTCCGAACGCAACACGGACAAACGAAGAAAATTACTAAAATACACGTAAAAGTCTGGAACAAAAGCAGAATATTTTAAATAATCAGTGTAATATCCGAGCTTTTACTTGATAATGATAAACAATTTTTGACTAATTTCTTAGTAAGATTTGCTCAAGTATTTCTGAACTCTGATTGAATTTCGTCTAGGCAGTTAGGCAGCTTGGATAATTAAGTTAGTTAGTCAATCTTATTTAGTGACCCACCATAAAGGCTAGCTATTTGCAGGTCAGCCAATGTTGTATTGATAATCTGAAAATTGAGTCGGAAAGTGTCAAGTGTACGACCATCAAGTCGTTGGCCCATACCACTAAAGAAAAAACTTAGAATAAAAATCTGAAATCAAGATAATAAGCCAAAGTCAAACTGGAGTGTTTTAAGAAAACTAAGCAATTTGAGAATTTATCGTTTTGATTGTACGTTTTGCCATATGATTCCCTTTCGTAGATTTCCCTTTTCGTAGATCTTAAAAGATGTTCTTTCCAGGTTAACATTTTATGATAAAATGTATTTATATGGTCTTAAATGAGTTTTACAGTCACTATCGTGAAATAAAGTTTGAATGCAACTTTTTGCTCTACCATGTCTTCCTTTCCCGGCGGTTTCAAGTAGATGAGTTCATTTCTAATCAATTGGTATATCGCCTTCACGTGAATGTAGGGCTGAGTTTTTTTTTTTTTTTTTTACTTTGTTTGAATAAGAGCTTTGAGTAACTCGAAAGAAGGAGTTGATGGACATGCATTCGAACCTTCAGAGGGAAGTATGTAAATAGAACCAAAGCTAAGAAAATTTAATTGCTTGTGGCATCGTTAAAACCACAATGGCTACAACGATCGCATTTGAAGGTCCTTTGATCTAACCTACAAAACCACTCAAAAGCATGATTGACAACAACTGCCATATGACGACAATGAGGAAACTTTAAAAATACTAAAAGAGCTCGTAAATTCATTTTTTCAATTGCTCAAAGGCTCAAATTATACGAAAGGAAAGCATGTGGATTTATGAAATGTACAGTCGAACCAATCATCAGCCGACCACCCTGAGATAAAAAGATGTATTCAAAGCACTAGATTGGAGGTGTTGCGTTTTAATCAACATACTCACCAGGCAACCAGCAGATTACAAAGAGGTAAGTGAAGGCGGCAGCTTATTAAGGACTGGTTCATTATTTATTGCCTGAGAGGGGGGGAGGGGTCGGGAGATCTTGAGGGGGATCACATGTTTTTCATCGGAAACATAGGGGGGGTCAGTCGTCGGTAACAGAGTATAAAGGAGGAGGGGGATTGTAAAAAATTGGCTGACAACGAGGGCGGATTATGAGAATACTATAGAACTTAAAAGGGAGATCGGGTAAATGTTATTGTGACAAAACCAAAATCCCCTGACTAAATGAGAGATATAAGATGGAGATAAAAAATGACCGGTTCTGATAACAATCAATAAAGTCCACAGTTGGCTAATGTGGTCATAGATGAGAGTGGAATAAACCGGGTTATCGTCGTAACATATTGAGTTTTTTTCTACGAAAACTAAGACGGAGACTGAGTTTTATAGAAATTGGTTGCTGTTATTTTGAAATTGGTTGTTGTTATATTTTTTTTTGTTTAAAAAAATAACAACAGTCAGAGGCAACCAATTTCTATAAAACTCATGACATCTCCTCACTACACTTTTTCCATTTTTTAGAGAGACTTTCTCTCAGTTTTTATTTATCTGCAATGAACGAGTTGTGCCTGCCGCTACCGCCAATAATGTTGCCGTGAGTGTGCTTTTTACATTGAACAATTGTCGTTAGATTTCTTTCCAACATTCAAAATGTAATTTTGTAGCTATCATATCGCTCAAAATTATCCAGAATCAATGTGACAGACACCATTGACAAGTTTCATCGTGTTTAGAACATCATTTACCCTAGCTCTCCAGCGTTTTTCTTAGTTACATCGAAGGTAAAACGGGGAAAATTTATTCTACTTTCGCCTTATTTCAGGATAAATGCTTTGTTAAACCCGAGGTATTTGTAATTTCTCCCAGGAGAGCATATCCGGACGCCTGGCTAAAGCCATGAGGTTAAAGCGCAACAATTCATCTGGATACAGTTTAGGATTTTCTGAACAATGTTATAGTCAACCAGCTGAAAAGTAAACCAGTGAAGTGCAAGTGATATGAGAAGACAGTTAATTTTTTGTATAGGATTTTCAAAACAATGTTATAGTAATATCAGCAGGAAAATAAAACCAGTGAAGTGCAAGCGGTATGGGAAGAAAATGCTACATTCAAATAAACAAATTACAAACCTGTTTCCTTTGACTGTATCCCGGATGCAGTAGACCCGTATACCGAATATCGAAAAAGCGTGCTAAAAATCCAGGCCATTGTGCTGGCTGTTGAACCCACCGCGACGTATGAAACCCACACAACAATTTTAGAGGACTTACAAAGAAAAACAAAGGATTTGTACAGCATTTATAGCTGGGGTGTTTGTATAGTCTACTGTTGTTAAACCGCGACAAGCACTTGCGTAAACCACCAGTAGAAGTTTTTGAAACAAGAGATTTGATTGGTTCGTCGGTTTTGCATGCTGTTACCAGTCCATGTCGAATATTTGACATGTTTATAAGATTGTTATTTACCCCGCATAGTCATTTACAATCATTGAGGGCATGATATTTAGGAGGTTGTCGGAAGGTTTTATTGACCACCGCCTTTTTTCAAAACTACAGGCGTGCAATGACAAAGGTTTCTATACTGATTTCCCGGGCAACTGTGTGAAACAAGTAAGTCTTTCGATCGAATTTATTTTCCGTCGCACGTCTCGTCTTTCCTAACCTGATCGTTTTAAGTCGAAGTTACAGAAATAGAGTTTGGTTCAAGCACGTTTACGAGCTAATTCGACCGATCGTAAAGGTTCACTTCTCTTACAGAGCAGGAGCGTGGTTGAGATGTTTTCAATGGAGGACTGGGTCACAATTGCGAATTTCCGCACGTATCAGTTGGAGAGAGGGTTGTACCGCTGTTCCTCTTCTCTCGTACATCGTTATCTCGGTAAATGGAGTATGTAGCAATAGAAAAGGTTTATTCCAAGTAACACAGCGGTCAAACGTCGCGCATGCGCGAGGGGACCAGTTCCGACCTGCCGCGTAAAATTCAAAGGAAAAAAACACTAGAAACAACCATTGTCTCGCAGAGTAGGCGAAAGAAAATTGAGACGCTCATGAAAATAAGTAAAGGGAAAGAAAAGCAGGAAAAGGAAAACTCGAGACTCTTCGAACACAAAGCTTTTTCAAGTACGAGTATCTTGTTGATTTACCATTCTGTTTTGAGCTCTAACAAAAAAAAGCTATACGCTTTTAAAACATTATGACGTATAAGCTTGTGTGGTTTCGGCGGTGGATCTAGGGGAGGGACCGGGGGTTTGCCCCCCTTCTTTTGGGTTAAAAAAATAAACGCAGAAAGAAGAAAATCCTTCAGATGTACACACACAAAATACCTTTCCCCCCCCCCCCCCTTCCACCCTTAGCTCAAGGTCTCGACCGCCATTGAGGTTTTTGTAACTCGTGTTCCATGTAAGTTCCCTTTTGGCAGCCTGAAAGCTTGTCACCCAGTCTTTACGACATGAACATATGTTCAGACGTTTGACCGTTGTGTTTCCCTTGACACGCCCCTAAAAAGGTTGATAACATTTATCCTGCGAAGCGTGAAATTATCTTCAGTGTGACCAAATGAAGAGGAGAGGACTGTGACGGAAGCTCTTGGTCCAGGCTTCGGGACATGTCAACTCTTCCAAAGTTTCTTTTTTTATAGCTATTCTCTCGAATTGGAGAGTCCCTGTGAAGAGTAACCTTGGAAAAGGCTCACGAGCCGCTGACGATGCTATATCGATACTGATAATCTCATCACACTTTAGGCACAAGCTAACACCTTGCCAGTCTTTCCTAAGAAATTTTTCAATTATTTTTATGATAAGTTCAGTGCTAATTCTTTATCACAAGAAATTGCTTTAATATGTTTTATGATAACCTCTGTGCCAATTTGTTTTCGTAATAATCTTATCTCTTTTATGAGTTAAGAGTATTTTTTTTACACTAATTTTCTAAGTAGGTAAATAATCAAGGCGGCTCATTGTAGGGAATCTTGCATTCTGTTTTAAGCTGTCATCAAACTGATTAAATTGGCTT
The DNA here is from genome assembly GCF_964205215.1 of Stylophora pistillata. Taxonomy (NCBI): domain Eukaryota; kingdom Metazoa; phylum Cnidaria; class Anthozoa; order Scleractinia; family Pocilloporidae; genus Stylophora; species Stylophora pistillata. The sequence continues at coordinate 7,665,178 of NC_142532.1, forward strand.
ATTCAATGTAATTAATGTGGAATTTGTATTAAAGATTAAAGTTTGTGAAGTGCAACTGATTGGACAGACGGCAAAATGAAATATGTTTGTTGTATACAATGAAAGGGACAATAAATTAAATTAACTTAATAAAGTATTATTATTACTAACAGTTTCTTATGGTTTCAGTTTCTTTGGGTCCGTGTTGAAGTTCTAGTCAAGTTAATTCTAAAGAGAATTCAATAGAAGGCAGCACGCATAATTCATAATTTGTCAAAGGATATAGCTTCTGTTGCCCTCAGATGTGTTAAGTAGCCTACACTTTGTTCAGTTGTAAGGTCCTAACCACACTGAAGCGCTTTCAGTCGTAAGACTGCTGCATTTCCATTTGATGCGTTTTCGTCCTCCGTCTACACTGGAACACCCAAAAATGCAAGTGAAAGTAACAGTATATGACTCATTTTTGGTCAATTTTTTCAATCTCATAGCTTTCAAATTATCACGTGGCAATACAGATCATGATTTTGATGACAGAAGGGTGCGAAATAGGTTGTCATCAGTGGCTTAACTGAGGGTTCACGAATCACCTTAGGAGAAGGCTAGCATTTAGTGCTCACGTGGTTATGCTTTGCTTTCACCCTTTCCCCCTGTGACATGAAAAGGGGCTAAATTTTCTATTAGCCTAGGGTCAGGACTTTGTTCCCGCATGTTTTCCTGTTCACTTATAACTTTCTGAAACATTCGCGGTCCCATAACTATTCCACTGGTGAGGTGTTCGTTTTCACATCTCTCTTCGGCAGAATTTCTTGTCGCTGATTTCAGTTGTTCATATCGATATTTACTACAGCTCTTCTTCGCAGTCAAAAGGTGTTGCCGTTGCAATCTGTGCTTTTCTTTCAATTCCAGGGCCAACTTGAAAATCTGGGATTTAAAGTCCGCAAACATTTGTCTTATCTCTGTAGACAGCAGGTATACTTGTGTGTTGTCTGGAATGCAAAGGAAAGAACGAAATATGTTTTAAACCCGGCAGAGTACGACCGTAACCATTGGTATCTAAAACTCCCGTCAAAGCTCTTCTTGTACCTAATATCCACACACATGGAACATTCGTTCTGTCGCCCTCGTCACAGCCAGATAGTGGGATGACTGGTAAGGGAACACTGCTTATTTCATTATTATGTTCTTGTTAAACCGCTAAATTGTCTTTTCGCAATTGATCTTTTCAGGTTTTGTTAATCAGTACTGTGGGCGGATCCAGGAGATTTTGATAGGAGGGGATCCAAACTTTGAATCAGAAAACATATATATATATATTTTTTTTTTCGCTAAGTAAGCTAAGAAATATTTCGCGAAGAGTAAATTTTAAATACTTTAAGTTAAATTTCAAATACCTCATGTTAAATTTCAAATACTTCAAGTTTATTAGTATTTTGTTCTTGTCATTGCAAGAATTGTGTAGTCTGACGTGTAACAAAATAGCCCACAAGTTTGAAAGAGGCCAGAGAAATGTGCCAGGGTAATTATTGCCTGGTGAAAGTTGCAAGATGGTTAGTTACCTTGAGGTCGTATTCTCGATCTTTTTCGCACACGATAGATGATTTCCCATATTACACCTAACAGAATACCGACGCCCAGAGCCCCTGAGAGGATCATCAGGTTTTGCCTGAATAACTGGTTACTGCTGTCAAACACACCTGTGGAACGTTCCACCTCTAATGGTTCAGGAGACTCCTGAAAAAGAGTAAAAACACAAAGTGTTTGAGTCTGGAAGGAGAAAACAGATGTATTGCAGTCTTTATGAAAAATACACACGAGTATAGGTATCTAACAGTTTATTAAATTAAATATATTAACAAAGTTGAAATGGTAAATTGGCCACCTGTTACGATTATAAAAGCTGACGTTTCGAGCGTTAGCCCTTCGTCGGAGCGAATAGAGGAATTGTGGGTTGTGTGTGGTTTTGAAGGCGGAAAAGGAGCTACGTGATTGGTGGGAACATGGCAGCGAGAAAAACACGAATGAATTAGTGGAATGAAAAGCGTTCGTTACCCCCACCGATGCAGCCCCAAACAGTTTCTTTAGAAACTATCAGCCTTTATTCAGATTATCAAATTGCCGACAAATTTAGACAAAATTATTTTCAGAATATAATAGAATGTGGCGATACAGAGAGCGGCTTTTCCACCTGGATAGGACTGTAATCCATTGAATGTTGTCGCGAT